>NC_082382.1:4325071-4327571 GCF_031168955.1 Gadus macrocephalus | reverse complement strand
GTGTGTGTGTGTGTGTGTATCTTTGCCTTGTTCTACAATATATACGGTCCATGACCTATAGAACTATAGGAATTGGCTGCAGGGCTTGTTAGTCATTCACAGAATGGTTGCTAAATCGGACCTGGGGCATTGCAGCAGGTCCTGCTGCTGATGGGTCCGCTGTGGACCCCCATGCTGTTCAGACCACTGGAGCCTGTACATTGCTTGGCTGGTGATTGTTTCAAAAGTTGTGACCCCAGCTTCTTGGATTGCGACAAATTACGAAATAGTAACAGTAATAAAGACAAGTGACCCTGGAAGCCTGCAAGCCAACCTAATAGTCAGTGTAACCCAATCACTGGGCCAGAGTCTTGCAGAAGTTAAGCATTTCCACCAATATTCTTCCTGTTTGTTCTTTCCATGCCATATTTTTGTCGTGTACTCGCCAGGTCTAAATCATAAAATAGATTTGACTAAATAAATTCACTGGTTGCTCACTTCCACATTTCAGAATGAAAAACAAATATAGCAAAATGCTCAATAAGTGGGGTGAAATGTAATGTATGATTGCTGGTCAAATCTGCGTCTTCTGGTCTCTAATTGGCCGCCTACCCCCACTCCCTCTGCTCCTCCTCCTCCTCTACCTCCTCCCTCTCCTCTTCCTCCTCCTCTACCTGGCCCAAACACAGCCAAAGGTGAAGGGCGGGCGACAGACATCCACCTGCACCTGCTGGGGAGGGAGGGAGGGAAATGGGATGAAGGGTAAGGGGTTAATACAGTGAGGGGGAGAAAGTGTGAAAGAGGAAGAAAATGAATTAGAAAAGCTTTAATTTCTGTGTGCGGCAATTAATTGGTCATTTTCCAAAGGGAAATAATTTGGTGTTTGGTGTTTTGAAAGGTTCATGTTTAGGATTTAGTGCAATCTAGCTGGGAGTTGCATATTGCAACCAGATGAATCCTCAACCCTCCCTCCCCTCACCCCTTCCTCTCCGTCGACGTAGAGGATGCTGTACCGGCTCTTCGGATGCCAGTGTGTACTTCCAACAGGGAAGTCATCGTCTACAACAGAATCGAGTGGCCAAGTGTCAGGTGATGAGGTCCCTTGATAGGTTTATAGATTATATTTAGCTGTGAAACTATAGATCAGACCTTTGGACAAAGAAAGCGTAAGCCGTAGAACATTTAAAACATGTCCTCTCTCGAGCCGCTTGTCCACATTGGGCTACTAACAAACATGGAGGTGCAACGCGGCAGGCTCCGTTGAGACTGACCGACTCCCTAAGGAGCTATAAGGAGCTCCTACTAAGGTAGCGGGATAGATTTGTTCAAAATGGATTATAAACTAATTATAAAATACTTCTGCTAGATGCCATGCTAGATGCCATCTACACTCTACACCTTTAACTAAATTAGTTTCTTTGGGAGTTAGTATCCTGATGTTTCAGAGTTTTCTACAATTATTACAAAGCTCCAGGAATTGAATGCAGAGCACATTGAGCATACAAATACACTGTTGGCAAGATCTAATATGATCCCACCAATTTTTTGATGAGTTTATCTGAGCCTGTGTATGGGTTAAAAACTACTGAGTTATTTACTATGCTTGTCTATCTTTGAGCATGTGTGTGTGTGATTGTGTGTGTGTGTGTGTGTGTGTGTGTGTGTGTGTGTGTGTGTGTGTGTGTGTGTGTGTGTGTGTGTGTGTGTGTGTGTGTGTGTGTGTGTGTGTGTGTGTGTGTGTGTGTGTGTGTGTGTGTCTGCGTTTGTGAGGCGTTGAGAAAAGTCATCATCGGATCAATAGGTCAGTGGGTTTTTTATTTTTTGCTGCCAACTCTAACGCAGTGCGGTAAGGGAACAAAATGGCAGCCGAGCCAAACCCTCGCTCCTCAGGCTGGACTTGTTGTTGTTGACATGAAGGTCACAAGGTGAAGGATTGCTGGAGTCGAGAAAAATAAGAAAAAAACGCAAGTGAGCGGCCATATTTGTATGTTATCTTCACAAGTCTTTCCTTCTCTCGCTCTCTCTCTCTCTCTCTCTCTCTCTCTCTCTCTCTCTCTCTCTCTCTCTCTCTCTCTCTCTCTATCTCTATGTATTACAACTGATACATGCTCAATATTTGCTATTTCATGATTCTTAATGAAATACAACCTTTGTACGAGGCATCATGTATAAATGGCAAGGAAACAGACAAAATGATTTAAAAATAATGTAGGCCTATCTCTCTCACTTTGTCTTAAGCTTCCTCTGTGTATACACATACACACACACACACACACACACACACACGCACGCACACACACACACACACACACACACACACACACACACACACACACACACACACACACACACACACACACACACACACACACACACACACACACACACACTGTGGCATCCCGCCACGTGGTCCTCGGCCTGGACGGGCCCGGGGTACCGTAGAGGACGGGGTGTACCACCCCCACCCACCAGCCGGCGAGAGAGAGCAGCCCTTTCGGCACCCCAATCAGGGTGATTGGGG
>NC_082382.1:4080427-4324971 GCF_031168955.1 Gadus macrocephalus | reverse complement strand
TCAGCGTGAGGGGGGCAGCACTCAGACACTTCCACACACACTGCTCCACCTGAGTCTCAGCCAGCTGAGCCCAATAACGTGGGATGAAAGCCACTAAAGGATAATTTGATCCACCCGTACACAGAAACTGTATTAAAGACTGGGGGAATCTCAGATAAAAGCAATAAGCCCAAATGACAAAAGTATGCACCAACACAGCCCCTCCCTCCAACGCTCACCCCACTGATGCAACCATCAACCTCTCCATTTTATGCCTTTCTCAAACGCAAATATGAAATTCTCTGGACTGCCCAACCCTTAGTATCTAGCATTGAATTATTGTTTTCCTTTTTTGCTGTCTTTCTTTGCTAACAGGGAGAACCCCCCTCACACCACACACACACACACACACACACACACACACACACCACACACACACACACACACCACACCACACACACGCACACACACGCACACACACGCACACACACACACACACACAACACACACACCACACCACACACACACACATCACACACACACACACTCTCTTTCTCTCTCTCTCTCTCTCTCTCTCTCTCTCTCTCTCTCTCTCTCTCTCTCTCTCTCTCTCTCTCTCTCTCTCTCCTCTCTCTCTCTCATCTCTCTCTCTCTCTCTCTCTCTCTCTCTCTCTTCACGCACTGTCTCCACACCCTCTCTCCGACACGCACCGCAGCAATTCATTTTCTTAAATGTCAGGAGAAGCGAGACTATCTCCGCCCCCTCCTCGCCCATACCCCGGCCGTCTCCGGGGCTGATGGGTAATATTCCTTAATGGAGATCATTTGATTGGCTTCCCTGCCCTTTTCATTGTCGGAGTGACAGAGGAGAGGGGAAAGGAGATGCTGATGAGTGTGTGTGCGCATGTGTGCGTGTGTGTGTGTGTGTGAGTGTGTCTGTTTGTGTGTACGTGCGTGTGTGATGAGGGTTTATGTAAACAGAGATTAGAAATGCAATAAACCTGTCACACGGAGAATGCTTCTGTCAACGCATAAGCTGGAGCACGCTGTCATCGCATCCATCGCCAAACACAACAAACATACAAACAAACACGCATATCCTATACCCAAACAAATATTTTAATTAAAACACCCATTTGGACACTTTAAACAACACTTAAATTAACTCAAACAAACGCACAAATCCCGGAAAAAATAAAAACAACGTAAGCAAAAACACAAACACATTCACACACACTAAACAGTAAACACACACTCACACACACACCTACACATGCACACACACACACACACACACAAAAAACAGCAGAAGTGGCTGAGGAAACCATTGTGTCTGGATATTGAGTCTCCAGACTCTTGGTGTTGTACATACGGGCCACGGGCGTGTGCGTGTGTGCCTGATTGTGTAGATGTTGTGATGTATTAGACAGAGGGACCACAGGGCGAGGGCAGCTATTGGACAGGGGTAAAACTCCACTTTTATGTCTCCTGATGCCACTGCTTATCATGGAATGCTGTCTGCTGTGTGAGTGGGGACAAGAGCTCCAACCCCTTGTATGTGTGTGTGTGTGTGTGTGTGTGTGTATGTGTGTGTGCGTGTGTGTGAGCGTGTGTGTGTGCGTTTCTGCTTGTCTGTGCGTGTGTGTCTGTGTGTACGTATGTGTGTGTGTGTTTGCTCCATGGCCGATGTTGTGATGAGTCCCTTGATACAGAGGATGGGTTAGCCACCACCATGTCCAACTGTTGCCATGGCAGCTGTTGGCTTTTATAAGTTGTCTCACTTTTAAGACACATACACACAAACACACACACACACACACACACACACACACACACACACACACACACACACACACACACACACACACACACACACACACACACACACACACACACACACACACACACACACACACACGAGAAGGCACAAACACTTAATGCCTACACAGGCATTAAAACATGCTCAGATCCGTACTCATCTCAGCACATATTTTCGAATGCATCGAGTATGCGGTCAAGGTACACATGGAGGCTATCACACGTTGAAGAAAGCATCTTGTGGAGACGCAAACAGACACACACAGACACACACATAAATGCAAACCTTATTGCCCCCTGACAGGGCTTCAATACCCTCCTCCAGCCGCAGGCGCCCGCATTTTAGAGCAGTTAGAAAACTTGTCATGGATGAGAGATGGGCCATGTGTGGCCAAATGAAGCGCAATGGAGGAAGCCGTCACACCATTTCACACTCGGATAGCCACGGCGCAGCCATTGCCACACACACACACACACACACACACACACACACACACACACACACACACACACACACACACACACACACACACACACACACACACACACACACACACACACACACAGTCACACACACACACACACACACACAATCACATGCACACACACACACACACACACACGCACACACACACACACACACACAGACACACAATCACACACACACACACACACACACACACAATCACATGCACACACACACACACACACACACGCACACAGACACACACACACACACGTACATGCACACGCACACACAAGCACATATTGGAAGAGGGTGGGGTTGAGAAGGGCTTCAAGACGAGGGCAACACAAACTAACATCAATATGGCCTTTTTGCTATCTGCACTCTGCACCAGCTGCCTGCTGGATCAATATTGCTCAGACTGAAACCGATGTCACATTCTGTACGCTGCAAGCCAGACGGTGCGAGAGGGGGCCTGCTGTGCACGCATCAATCACCGCCCAAACATCCACCCTGGCAAGCACCACGCTCAATAAAGAGCCACGGCCAGCACTGGGTAGCGGCTGGGGATGGGGGAGGGGGGGGGCGAGGGTGTTTAACATCATTATCGCGACACTGTTGTCCCACTTTAATTCATCACACGGTGTTAAAGTTCACCTCCAATGTTTATTGTCTTTTGGAGGAAAGGTAATGTTTCTTCCAAAAGGTGCTTGCATTGATTCCCCCAATCCCTCCCTCCCTCCCCCAATCATGGTCATGCGTTGATTCGGACAAAATACATATTTTCACACCACGCAAATGGAACATTTCCCAGCTCTTGCCTCAACTGTACTTGGCAAGAGGCGGTACAGGATGATCCAAGCTGGCACACCACTTCACCGTGGTGTAAACTGTTTAATCGGGCTGTTCGTTTTCCGTCTCAGCGATGGTGCAATACAATGTGTGCATATTGACAAAACAAATGACCTCACTTAATGTGGACCCGCCAACTACAACTGTCTGTTTACTCACTATCCAGGTTCATATTATAGCTTACATATTATTCTATTTCCAAGTCAAACAGGAGGATCTGACACCCAGCGCGGGGCTGATCCCTTGCAGTCCGCGTAGGAGGGGGGGCAGGATTAGGTTATCATGTCATTGGTTGAAATGTTAAGCCGAACAGCGTTGTCGCCAAGAAATCCGGCTGGAAGGGAAATTAGGCTAATCGATTTGAATGCAAATCTACTGATGAATTGATTTCACATTTTGAGGGCTATTTTGCTGAACAATGATTAAACTTGCGTTGCGGACATATCTATACTGTGTTGAGTCTTCCACGGATTCTGCTTTTGTTGATCTATTTCTCCATGTTCAGTTCTTTATTATGGCCCAACACATTATTTGTCCATTAGTATTTATAGCGTGACATCTCTTAATAATGACTATTTGGCCATAAGTCAAATAAAAATGCAGTGGTTATATATCGTACCCTTTAACTACTGCATTAATTAACCAAATCGCTTTTAACACTTTATTACCAAAATAGAGCAAGCCTCCATTCATCACCTCCTCCTTTCACAAATTATCTATTGCTTCTTCCTCTTCTCCCCCTTCCTCCTCCTCCTCCTCCTCCTCCTCCTCCTCCTCCTCCTCCTCCTCCTCTTCTCCCCCTTCCTCCTCCTCCTCGTCTCCCCCTTCCTCCTTCTCCTCTTCTCCCCCTTCCTCCGACTCTTCCTCATCTCCCCCTTCCTCCTCCTCCTCCTCGTCTCCTCTTCCTCCTCCTCCTCGTCTTCCCCTTCCTCCTCCTCCTCCTCTTTTCTCCCTTACTCCTCCTCTTCCTCATCTTCCCCTTCCTCCTCCTCCCCCTCGTCTCCCCCTTCCTCCTCCACCTCCTCGTCTTCCTCCTCCTCCTCGTCTCCCCCTTCCTCCTCCTCCTCCTCGTCTTCCCCTTCCTCCTCCTCCTCATCCTCGTCTCCCCCTCCCTCCTCCTCCTCCTCCTCCTTGTCTCTCCCTTCCTCCTCCTCCTCCTCGTCTCCCCCTCCCTCCTCCTCCTCTTCCTCCTCCTCCTTGTCTCTCCCTTCCTCCTCCTCCTCCTCGTCTCCCCGATCGTCCTTCTCCTTCTCGTCCCTCCGTCTCCTTTCTGGCTCTCCACTGTGGCCCCTTCAACAGGCAAATGGATTCCAGTCTGGAGAGGGAGCGAGAGCGAGGGGGAGAGAGAGAGAGAGAGAAAGGGAGAGAGATGGAGAGAGAGGGATGGAGAGAGGGGGAGAGAGAGAGAGAGAGAGAGAAAGGGAGAGAGATGGAGAGAGAGAGAGGGAGAGAGAGATGGAGAGAGAGAGAGAGAGAGAGAGATGGAGAGAGATGGAGAGATGGAGAGAGATCGAGAGACGGAGAGAGAGAGAGAGAGAGTCAGAGAGAGAGAGGGAGAGAGATGGAGAGAGAGCGAGAGAGTGAGAGGGAGAGAGAGAGACAGAGAGAGAGAAAAACAATGGGAAGAGAGAGAGAGAAAGAGATGGAGAGAGGGAGAAATAGAGAGAGAGAGAAAAAAGGAAAGAGAGATGGAGAGAGGTACAGAGAGAAAATATAAGAAGGGAGAGAGGGAGAGAGAGTGAAGCGTTAGGGATGAAAGGACAAGCTGTGGAGAGAATATTAAATACCAACGGGGCTTTAATGCACAAAGAGCTGCACGACACACACACATGCACACACCACACACACACACACACACACACACATACACACACACACACGCATGCACCGGAAAACACACACACACACACACACACACACACACACACACACACAGTTTTGTCTAACCGCCTTATTCTGTGAGACCAGCACACTGGCACAAAAAACACAATCTTACTCGAACACACACAGAGATGTGTGTAAGCATGCTTTACACAGCAGCGCTTCAATGCACACACCCTTAGACACACACACACACACACTCAAACACACACACACACACACACACAGAGGCGTGGACAAACACATTGTGAGGTATTAGCGGGGCCCACGGCGCAAGGCTGAATAGAAAGTATTTGGAATCGGGTCTCAAACGCTGAGGATTATGGGGGATATGAGTGGAATGCTAACGCCAGGAGCGAGGCCGATGACCTTGGTGGAGGAGGAGGAGGAGGAGGAGGAGGATCGGAAGGTGGAGGATGAGGAGGGGGTGGGGGAGGAGGAGGTGGTGGAGGAGATGAAGTAGGAGGTGGTGGAGTAGGGAGTCGGGGAGGAGGGGGACGAGGAGCGGTTGGTGGAGGAGGAGGGAGTGCTGGATGAGGAGGAGGTGGTGGAGGAGGAGAGGGTGGTAGAGGAGGAGGAGGAGGTGGAGGTGGGAGGAGGCGGTGGAGAAGGGAGTAGGTAGGAGGAGGAGGAGTAGGGAGGAGGTGGTGGAGAAGAAGGAGGAGTAGGGAGGAGGAGTAGGGAAGAGGAGGAGGTGATGAAGGAGGTGGGAGGAGGAGGAGTAGGGAGGAGGTGGGAGGAGAAGGCAGCATGTAACACCACACACTTAGAAAGAAAGCATAGTCATTAATATTGTTGGTTAGCAATGTAAACTTTTCAGCATTAAAGAAAACAGCAAGGTACATGACATATTGATACCCACAATGCATTTTCGTGTTGACAAGTAGCTTATGCTTCCCAATATACATCATTTTATTCATGGTATTAGAAAAAACTATTTGTCGGCAATTAACCTAAGCACATTTCAGCTAGACAGATATGCAATACATGTGGACGTCTTGGTCCATACAATATGGAGCCATATTTTGGAATCCTGGGTATAACAGTACTATACACTGCAGTGTAGTACGGAGACACAGAGGTGTCGGATGTGTGTGGAACAAAGAACAAAGGACTAATATAGAAACCACGCCCGACGAGGACTGAAGCACTAGAAAGAACAAGAGCAGGAAGAGCTTCAAGTGGGACGTGTTTAGGTTGACCTTGGGTGTCTTGAAAGGCGCCTCTAAATTAAATGTATTATTATTATTATTATTATTATTATTAAAAGCCGACGTCAACAGAACGAATGATCCAATCTATTAGTGCACTCCTCTGTTAAAGGGGTAGTTCGGAATTTTGGACATAGGGCCTGATTCCCAAGTGAGCATTGGTATTCTATATCACTGGAGACAGTTTTCAACACATTTCATACAGTCCTTCTAGTTGCAGAGTTCGCTCGTGCTAGGCTAGCGCACGTCAACGGGCAATGCTAGCCTGCTATTAAAAACAGTCTTACCCACTCCACAGTACACCCGAGGTAAATCAATTATAACGACAGACTATAAATCTAAATGTCTGTTTATAGAATAATGTTAGAAATAAAACCAACCTTGCATTGCATTGCATTTTGAGGGAATTGCGGGGTCTCAGCAGCAGTGTTTATATTCCTGTACGTAGGCTACGGCAGCGGCGGACTGATACCTAGGTTACCTGCCGCTGTCATTGCTACAAACGCAGAGTACAGTGAACAAAGGAATTCTATAAGCGTATTCAATTAACAAGATATGCCCACGTTTGGAGGAGTTAGCGATGCATCTGCTTTTGAAGACGATTATGAGGAATTTGTTGTATCCAACGAACCGTACATGTACGAGCCGGTGTTTTGATGTCCAAGCCAGCAGCAACAAGCCACAGTTGAGTCCTTTCTGGATCTCGCACTGGAAATTGGTGGAAACTTTGTGGTGCCCATCTGTACCGTTTATTTCTACAATTTCTAAAAGCACACTGAACCATCATGTTGCCTAGTCGTTCAATTGCGCTTCTGTCCCACGCTTCTCTGTTTACGTTCTTCTGTCGTGATTCGGTTACAAACCTAACCAGCGCATAGTAAAATTCCGCTTCTGCTGAGAAAGTAGTCCCTCGATGATTCATGCGATGCAAGGTTAGTTTTATTTCTAACATTATTCTATCAACACAGACATTTAAATCTATAGTCTGGCGTTATAATTGATTTACCTCGGGTGTACTGTGGAGTGGGTAAGACTGTTTTTAATAGCAGGCTAGCATTGCCCGTTGCCGTGCGCTAGCCTAGCACGAGCGAACTCTGCAACTAGAAGGACTGAATGAAATGTGTTGAAAACTGTCTCCAGTGATATAGAATACCAATGCTCACTTGGGAATCAGGCCCTATGTCCAAAATTCTGAACTACCCCTTTAAGTGTGAATTTCAGTGAAACAATCTCCGCCCCGTTGACTATTCATACAGACGGCTCCCCTGGCACCCAACAGAGGGATTCAGTTTCTTTATGCAAATGTTGCTATTTTTATTTTTATAACGTGCATTCACACTCAAGCATTTTGTGTAGTCATTTTGTGTATGTGTTCGTTTTAGCTACTCTGTACGTTTTGTTTTTCCCTTTGAGCCCAATTGGGTGGAACCGCTGGTTGTATCATACACTTGTTATTACAAGCGGCAGGAAAGAATGCATAATTCATTCTCATCTGGACTCCCGGAATGAGGTTGTGTGTGTGTTTGTGTGTTAGTGTGGGTGTGTTGGTGTGCTCCCGAGTTTGAATTTGTGAACCTGATTGTGTGCATGTGTGTCAGTGTTTTCGTGTGTTTCTATGTGTGTACTATGTATGTGTCTGTGTCTGTTGGTGCGTGTTTGTGCATGTGTGTTCATGTGTGTGTGTGCTAGTGTGCAAGCAGGGGTGCAGGCACGTCTGTGTAATAATCCGGGATTGGATGTGTCAGGTCATTTCTACGAGTGTTAAGGAAACGCAGCTCGGGTAGGACAGGCCATCTGACGAGAGGAGCCACCGATCAGCTCAGCGGCCCCCGTGGGAGGGGGGGAGAGGGGAGGGGAGCGAGGAGGGGAGAGGGACGGAGGGAGGGAGGCAGGGCGAGATGGATGGATGGATGCTGGAGATGATGATGAAGGGGAAGAGGTGGCAGGGGGAAAATGAAGCAGGCTGATATTGCCTTGGGTTATAGCATGTCGTGTCTGCCCCGTCTCACCAGCCACCGTGTGTGGATGTGTGTGTGTTCTTGTGAAAAGGGTCTGCATTTAAAGTGTGCTTCTCTCCCTTGTGGGGCCGTCCACAACCACTCGCCAACAACCCCCATGCTGCAACCATGAAACATTTCGACAGCCAGGCAATAACCCTGCCACAACAATGTTTCATGTCCACAACCATGCTACCACAATGATACATGTCTTCGGCCATCGTGCAAGCTTATAACCATGCTATTGCAATGCTATCTTTGTGAGTTCCACAATATCAGAGGGCATCTGTCAACCAAATGTTGACACAAGAGCCAGACATAAATCTATAAAGTCTCAAATACAAAATTATGATAAGTAAATCATTTAAAACAAATACGACATGGGAGGCCAATGGGGCCACCCCCTAGATCTGCCACTACTACAATCAGGCTTTAAATATGCCTCATTCATGCTACAATCATGGTGCATAATAACCTCAACTATACTACAGCTATTCTAAAATGACACCAAAACCAGCACGTTAGCAGCAGTGAGGTGTTCAGTGAGTGTTGCTCAGGGACTCATAGTCAGGGTCAACTAAGGATGGAACCAGCAACCCTCGGGTTGACAGAGGAGCTGCATCCCCTACTTTTCTCACCTGCCAAGTGTCACCTCTGGTAATGCTCAATGTGTGTGTATTGTGTGTGTACATTGCCTGCCTGGCTGCTTCTCTCTGTATTTATGAGTACATATTGTATAGTGTATGTGTTTACATTTGTGTGCCCTGTGCCGGTAGTGGTGGGTAACGGTGGTGGGTTTTGTGTATGTGTGTTTGTGTGTGACGTAGAGGTGGGCTGATTAGTCACCGGAACCATCCCCTCCGTCCCCCCGTCCCGCCCCCCACCGACCACCCCCTCGCTGAGGGCTGTCTAAGGTCGTGTTGTCCCCGTGGCAACAACACCGTCAGAGGCCCGTTCCCACTGACCTCCCCCGCAACCACTGACAAAATGCCACCGGCTATGTGTGTGTATATGTGTGTGTGTTTGTGTGAGTGTGTGTATATGTATGTGTGTGTGTGTGTGTGTGTGTGTGAGTGTGTGTATGCGTTTGTGTGTGTGTGTGTGTGTGTGTGTGTGTGTGTGTGTGTGTGTGTGTGTGTGTGTGTGTGTGTGTGTGTGTGTGTGTGTGTGTTTTTGCATGTGTATGGGTCCTTGTGTTTCAAGTTGTGAGACCATTAAACAAAACAGAAGGTCTCTCAGATCAGCAGATCAGCCCTGGTGCGTGTGTCTTTGCCTGTGTGTGTGTGTGTGTATGCGTTGTCCGGGGTGTGTGTATTTTACTTTGTATCAGTGCGATCCAACCCATTTGACAGTGCAAGTTCTTCATGGTCTAGTTTGACATTCAACCAACCCACATGATCCCCGATGAACAGTGCATGGTGTGATCCATAGTGATTTGATCACATTTGATCACCATTGTGATTGTCCTCCCGTTTACATCGTTTCCAGTGATCTTCCTACATCTGAACATTTCTTACATAAAAAAATGTGAATGGTTATCGGTGCTTTAACGTTGATGGAAGGAGTAATGACATGTTTGATATTCCCCTCAGGTAAAGAAGGAGGCAGCGAGTAAAACATTAGCCTTCGCAGCTAGTGACGAGATCTCATTAAAAAAAAACAGCAGCCGCAAATAAAACCAGAGAAAAAGCAGAAGAAGAACGGCTACGAGGGAGGACAAAGTCTGGCTCAGCCCCACCAAGTGTATTGGTCTGGCCATTGAAAAAGTGTGGTATCGCCCCGCACCAGCTCCTTCGTCCGTACTCTGAATGTCGATCGTCCAATCACATGGCCTAACGAACGCTGAACTACGACCTTGTTTTCATCGTGTAAACTGAAATTTAGCTTTGCTCCCGCCCCTTCAATTCAAAGCAGTCACCCGCTGTGAGCCTTCCCAAAAAAAACAAGAAAATGAGTAGAAATGTAATTCCCTTATTTTTTAAATAGTATGGTTAAGAGGCATGGCCAAAATTGAACTTCAGTTTGATACGGCGCCTGCCGTAGATCCTGGCGGGAGCTAGGATCAATCTGTGTGTTTTGTCTGTCTGTGTGTTTTCCTGTTGTGGGCGAATCTAGTGGACTCCAGCTGCTCCAGACTCCTCCTTCACCTACTCAACCTGACAGACCTGCGGATCATGACAATCAACCACACCTGCGTATATACTCCGGCTTCTCAAGCAGTCAGCGTCAGATCTTAAAATCATCTAGCTATGTTAGTAGCGTTCCTGGCTTCCGTGTCTCTTTGTTCCATTCTTAAGGATTGTTGGGTTTCCACACCGACCCGGCTGGACTTCCACTTCAACCAGCCTCTGCTCATTCTAGGGCAATAAAACATTTCTATTTCACCATCCTCGTCTGTTGTCGTGTGTTTGGGCTCCCCATCCTCGGACCGTAACACAGTTCACTCTATGAGTGAGTAGAAGCATACCATACAGACCCGGGTGGAATTTATTACCGTACGTCCACACCAAACGTCAAGAATATTGGAGGAGGAGGGGTTCTCTTGGGCAGGTCAACGTTTCTTTCCGCTAATTAATCTTAACGATGACCGGGATAACCATCACTGTGAGTCTTTACTTGTTGTGGAAGTACCAGAGACGTCGGAGAACCCAATGCCGATTCATAACATCATCCGGAGGCACAACAATCACTTTCTCCTCCATGTTGCGGTTCACTCTGGACTGCAGCGAGTAAACGCTAATAGGCTGTCCGGTCCAAGCATCAAGCGAAATTCACGGAAAGTTCAAATATTTAAACTTGAGTGGAGTGTTCTCGCGAGGAGCATCACTCAAATATGCGTGCACCAGGGTGTTTGCATCGTGCCATTCCTCCCTTCACGCTGCAGGTTCTTCCAGTGGAAAGTTGGCCTCTATTCACGTCTTTGCATTAAAGGTGACATATTATGCTATTTTCACAGCAAGTAAACATAGCATTTGAGGTTCCAAAAACGTGTTTTTGAAGCTGTTTGCTTGAAATAACTTTTAGGAAAAAAAATCTCGCCTACCGCTATTCCCTCTGGTTCAGTCCCTTTCAGAATGCGCTGTTTCAGGGGGGGTGTAGCTTCAATGCAAATGAGGCACCCTGCTCATTGCATTTGGACACGCCTTTCTAACAAACTGCTACCATGGTTACAGAGAGAGTGCAGCGTAGCATGTGAAAGTAGCGGACATGGCAGCTTCAGTGGTTCAACCGTATATGTTCGAACCTGAATCGGATCCTGAAGAAGGAGAGGAGGCTCCTGCAGTACCCCAGACTCCGAGAATTCAGCAGGATGCTTCTGAATGGTTAGTCATAGAAAAACGTTCTATTTTTTAAGGATCTTTTCAACGTCATTGTCTGATTTTCCCGTATAAGTCTGCTGGCACTAGATATATAGAAGACAATAGGGTTGCCGCGATGTGGACATTTTCACACCGAGTAATACACTTGCTTCAACACCAGTATTACCGAGTATACACGGTAGGCCTATAAACTTTGAAACTAGGTCAACCGCCATCTTGTCCGTCAACTCTCCTCACACTCTGACAGTGTCTGAATCGCTGTCTAATCAATAGGATACTTCATTCACTGCATCTTCCGTGTTCACTCGAATATTATGAATAGTCTGCGTTGGGTTCATACGCTTGTATCAGACGCTTGCGGGGGCCAGCCGTGTTTCAGTATGCATGGTAAGGTGCTTTTGGTAAATATGTCATGTTAATAGTACAAATGAATTAAATATAAGTATCTAGTAGCCATCTTTAAAAGCTAGGCGATTATATAGTAAGCCTATTGAATTTACACTAGTTATAACTATATTCTATTTCACAAAACGTGAAATTATGTCAACCAGATGTGTTTGTGTTGTAATCTTGAGAATGCCTAGCGCTACTGGACATTCAACTCAGGCTAGGAAAATGTGTCCATCTGGAGCACGCACCAATCTCAGACGTGGGAGCTATTATTGGTTGCAAATACTGGTATGCCAGGTTTATTTATTTAGCGTTATTCATGCATGACTTATTTGTATAGGTGCACATGTGGAAATTGTGCCACAATGCAGTCAGAGCCGGAGAACTTATGCTGTCAGGAGGTGCCTCAGGTAACATTAGCAGCTACCTAACCCTTACCTACACTTGTTTGCAGTGCATGATTTCTGATAACATGCCACTGCTGATACTCACCTCATGTTATCCATAATAGGTTACAAGACGGCTGGAACAGCTGGATGAAAGGCCTCCCTGCATGATAGACCATCCAGGTTTAGAACCGGTTTGTCTGAATGTGTTCTCGCTGCAGAACGCATGCAACATCTACAGAGCTGACTACGGTCCTTTGCGACTACGGGGGATAGAGCAGTGAGTTTTACATATAATAACCTACTTGACTGTTCATACACAATAAACTAATTAAAGTCAACCAAAGACACAATTTCACATCATATTTTAACATAGCCAATATTTTCATAAGCAGATACTGCATATTACGCATTAATTCACATAAAACATTGTACAGATAAAATAAACATTTATTGAACGCAGTCATGAATATTTGTGCATCTAAATACAGTATAAGTGAAGAATTCACTGAGAAAATGTGAACACAGATTGTAGAACCAGACATTGTAGAACCTGTTGACTAACAATGTTACATTTTCTCAGTCGTTACAGGGATTTAGCCTACAGAAATTTTGTGAGCTGGTGCTGGGGCTTCCTTGGGCGGAAGATACGGGTTGTTATCCCATCATGCGTGGTTCTTCGCATACACCGGGAATTTCCGGACGCCCATGGAAGATAAGGAGGCTTCAAACCACCCTCCCTTGATTAAATCTGGAGACGTAGCTGGCGATGACCTCCTCCTTGTCTGGATGCTCATATTCTGAAGACAGTTCCGGCGGGATGTTTATCTTCAGAATCTCAACTCTGTAGGATGCTGGGTCGACAAAGACCTTCTCCATGATCATGTCCATCAAATCATTCACATACTCTGTGCAATACACACAAAAGGGAATCACTAGTTACTAGATTATTCATTGATTAACTGTTCATGCATTGACATTTTGCACTTTGAATATTTGGTATATTTTGAGGTATTCATGTGTATTTATTTGTTCATTTATTGTGTTGGAATTACCCGAGTTGCAGTACTTTGTCTCATGTTCAATATAAATGTTCATTTTCTGAGTAAAAAAAAAAGTTGACACTTACGGAATGTCGCCTCCGTCTTGACTGGTTTGGCTCTGCACTCTCTCCTGCTGCTGCAGCCGAGGTCTCTTAGATGGTGGCGGCTTTACAGGTGTCGAGCATGCTACAGGCAGTGGGCCTGTGAATGGATCAGTGGATGTGCCAAAGTCCTTGAAGGACACAGTAGCCCGACAGCTGTAACAAAACGTCATTCTTTGGAGTAAAACATGACTGCACTGTTACAGTATAAACACTACCAACCTTCACTTCTGTAATGTGAATGAAGAGTCTTCAAAGAGAGTTGTGTGCCAACATGGTGTCTCTGAGGTGGCTCAGTATTGCAGCCAATATCCCTTGTAGCAGGTAACTTTGATGATGCAGAATGCTCTGAGGCCTATCGAAAAAAAAAGAGACGTCAACCTTATCTTGCATATATAGCTCTGTGTCGTTTAAATATCAAGCATAACGATAACGCAGTGGCTATTCGTACGGCGACCGTAAGAATAGCAATTAGGCTATTCGAACGGCGCGCCGTAAAAATACTGCTTTAGTCCATTTTCACGGCAGGTTATGGTTAGCGTTAGGGTAAGGGTTAGGGTTATTACTATAATTAATTACTATAATTACGGTCGGCCCGGTTAGGGTTAGCGCCGAGCAGCGGTCACGTGACAAGCTCGGTCGCGTACGAATAGCCACTGCCTAACTATAATATACAAATTATATTCACTGTGTATATATAATTGCTATTCACTTGTATACATTCTCGCTGTACCTTTAGATACCTCCCTTCCTCTCTCTGGATGGGAGCTTCGTTGGTATTTGAATTGCCATTGTAGCCACGAAATCTGATACTCATGTGGCGACACGAGGAGGCTTTACTATTATATGTCAGAGTATTTTCTCTGTTACCGACAACGCCACCTTGGGTTAGGGCCCAAGGACCTATACACTACGAGTATAATTGTCACCTCTGACGATAAGACTATCAGGTTCGTTCAATCAGGGAGGGCGGGAGACAGAGTTCAAATATAACAAAGCATTTTATTATTATAAACACAGTTTGGCATAAAAGATGAAAAAGAGAAGTAAGCCCAACTGGGGAAGGACGTAGGTGCAAGCTGAGGCTTACCGGCTGGGAGAGTGGTCGTCAGGGGGAAATTAAATCCAACGAAAGAAACAAGGGCACCTCACACACACAGCAAAAACGTGAAGTCCAAATGAATAAAATCTAAAACAAAGCACACGCACACGAAGGATCACCACCACCACCCAGGAGGACCACCGCCACCACCGTCGGCCTTCAGCTCTACGAGAAAGGGGCACAGTTAGGAGGGCTCGTCACCTTTCCGCCTTCGATCAAGCGTTCTTTCTTTTTGACCATTTGGAGGGAGAGGCGCGTGAAGAGATAAAATATCGCCCGGCCACAGATCGAAGTGATTCAAATAACATCATTGCGGTTTTGCGAGAGCTTTATGGTCGCTCCGACTCGTACGTTGCCCTACAAGAGGCGTTTTTCTCAAGGCGACAGCAAGAGGGGGAGTCCCTTCAAGAGTTCTCCCTTGCGTTAATGAGTTTGATGTCTGCGGTGAAACAAAGTGCTCCAAGCGAGATGCCAAATGCAGACGTTTTGTTGCGCGATCAGTTCATTGAAAATGTTATTGATGGGTCCCTTCGCCGAGAACTAAAACAACTCACGCGCAGGCAGCCTACCGTCTCTCTGTTGGACGCTAGGGCAGAGGCAATTAGGTGGGAGCGAGAGGGATTGCCAGGGGGTGTGCGGGGCCGTAGTCACTCGGTACCCTCGATGCTGGGCTTGCAGTGTGGCGTTCGGACTGCTCCTTCCGTGGCTAGTCCACCCAAGGCTTCAGAGTTGCAGGAGGTGAAACAGATGCTGAAGCTCCAACAGGAACAGCTTAACTGTCTCACAGAAACTCTTGCTCGGCTGCAGATTAATCCGCAGGGTAATCATTCCTCTTAACGTGGTCCGGTAATCTGCCGGCGGTGTCAGCAGCCTGGCCACTTTGCCAGGGAGTGCAGAGGGGAACGTGCCCCTCCGCCACCTTCTGGGGCTGCTTCCTTGCCGGTTTCTAGGCGGGATCCTGCTCAGCATTTGGGAAACTAGCACCCGTCGAACTGCGGAGCCAAAGTTCGAGGGGAGGCGCCACAGGCTCACCAGTTAGGTTAAGGGATGGGGGAGAGACTAGGCTAATCAGTGCTTGTCCACACATGGACGTGGTTATGGGGGGAGTGAAGGTTCCTTGCTTGGTGGACACTGGGTCCATGGTGTCCACTGTCAGGGAAAGCTTTTTTTGGCAACACTTTGCGACTTGGGGCCAGGAGAAACTTCAGTCCTGCCATTGGTTGCAGCTTCAAGCAGCCAATGGATTACCCATTCCATACCTTGGCTACTTGGAACTCGAAGTTCAGCTCTGTGGTAGGACTGTGCCAGGGTGTGGGCTATTGGTTGTCAAGGATCCTCCAGCTGATGTATCTCTTTCTGCCCCGGGTGTCTTGGGGATGAACATCTTACGAAGATGTTATAGCACCTTGTTTGGGCAACATGGCTCTGCCCTGTTCAAGCTGCACACCGTTACCGAAGCACCAAAGCTTGTGGTGCAGGCATTGCAGAGATGTCATCAAGCTTCTCTGACTTCCCCTGCTGATGTCATTGGCAAGGTCAAGCTGCGAGGCAAGAAGGCTTGCCGTATCTTTGGTGGCACTATGCAGTTAGTTCCAACCACCTGTTCTACCCAACATTCTGGGACTACTGTGCTCTTTGAACCCTCGGATCAGGGCCTTCCTGCTGGGCTGCTGGCGTCCCCAGCACTGGTTCGAGTTGAGGGAGGTACTGTGTACATACCTATTGTTAATGTGGGCACTTCTGATGTGTTGCTTTACCCCCGTACAGAGGTTGGGGTTTTGCGTGAGGTTCGCGTGGTGAGCTTACCTTCTGGGGTTAAGGAGGTTCCATCTTACCTAGCCACTGTTGCATCCCAGGCCGTGACTTCTACGCTACAAGATCAAGTAGACGCGGTTAATCTGTCCGCTTTGTCAGCCGAAGAGCGGGAGGAAGCTCGTCTTCTTCTGGGGAAATACGCTTCTGTCTTTTCTTCTCACGACGGCGACCTGGGTTGCACCAACCTGATAGCGCATGAAATCCCGCTTCTTGACGACACTCCCATTCGTCAGCGCTACCGTCGTATTCCTCCATCAGAATATGAAGTGGTCAAAGAACACATCAGCCAGCTGCTTGATGCGCAGGTTATCCGAGAGAGCTGCAGTCCGTTTGCCTCACCGATCGTGTTGGTTAAAAAAAAAGATGGGAGTCTGCGCTTGTGCGTAGACTACCGGCAGCTTAACAACAAAACTCGAAAAGACGCGTTCCCTCTCCCTCGGATTGAGGAATCGCTGGATGCACTCACCGGAGCCCGCTGGTTTTCCACCATGGATTTAGCCAGCGGGTATAACCAGGTTCCGGTGGCAGAGGCCGACCGACCCAAGACAGCATTTTGTACTCCTTTCGGACTCTTCGAATGGAATCGCATGCCTTTCGGGTTGTGTAATGCACCCAGCACGTTCCAGCGACTCATGCAACGGCTTTTCGGAGATCAGCAATGTCAGTCGTTGCTTTTGTATCTGGACGATATTGTTGTCTTCTCCTCCACCTTTCAGCAACATCTTGAGAGATTGGAAGTGGTGCTGCAGCGGTTGAAATACGAAAGTCTAAAGGCAAAGTTGTCAAAATGCGCCTTCTTCCAACACGAGGTGCGTTACTTGGGCCATATCATTTCGGCCGAAGGTGTTTCCACCGATCTAGGCAAGGTTGAAGCGGTAGCCAGCTGGCAGCCTCCTACCACCATCTTGGAGCTGCGGTCCTTTCTTGGGTTCGCTAGTTATTATCGGCGCTTCGTGGAGGGCTTTGCCAAGTTGGCTGCACCTTTACATCGCCTGGTTGCTGAACTTGTGGCTTCCAAGTCCAGACGGTCTGAACCGCAAGTGTTAGAAAGGTGGACGGGAGAACATCAGCGGGGCTTTGAAGCTTTAAAATCTAAGCTTACCACTGCACCCGTACTGGCATACGCTGACTTTTCCCTGCCATTCATCTTGGAAGTCGACGCAAGCCATGGAGGCCTGGGTGCAGTGCTCTCGCAAGAGCATGGAGGAAAGGTCCAACCTATAGCATATGCCAGCCGAAGCCTGAGGCCATCCGAACGCAACCCAGTCAATTATAGCTCTATGAAGCTTGAGTTTCTGGCGCTAAAATGGGCTATGGCGGACAAATTCCGTGAGTACTTGCTTGGCCACAAATGCATTGTCTTTACGGACAATAATCCGCTTAGCCATTTGTCATCGGCTAAACTTGGAGCCCTGGAGCAGCGTTGGGTAGCCCATAGGGTTGTGAACGATAAACCGATGCGACCGGATATTCGGTTTAACAAGTGAGAGATACGGCTGCATCGGTAGCAGCCTCCTTAATCGATAGGAATTAGCTGTGAATATCTACATTAATCGGTTGTAGAGTCATGGATCGGGTATCGCGACACTTAGAATCGGTTGTCGGCTTCACACACTTACAGTTTGCGTCAGCGTCTCTAAAACAACGCGAGAGCTGAAGCTGCCCGTGAATGAGTGACAAGTGACAAGAAGGAAAATGGAGGGGGTTAAGGAGGTCAGCGGTGATAATGATGAAAAGATTTTCAATGCACCGGGGAAACATAAATCCAAAGTGTGGACTGTTTTTGGGTTTTACAAGAAGGAAGGGAAGCTCGACAGAAGCCGTGCTGTTTGTAAGCTGTGTAGAGCATCCTTAACGTACACCGGCAGCACTACAAATCTCGACCAGCATGCTAGGAGGAGACACGGTCAGGAATACATCGGTGAGACCCGCACCAACGAGCAGGAGCGCACTGCAAGCAGTAGCACACAGCCGGTTATTTCTAACATGTTTGCGCAACTTGGTCAAAACTCAGCACGTGCCAAGGAAATCACAGCATCAATAACGCGTTTTATCGCTAAAGGATTATGTCCGTATAATATAGTTGAGTGGGAAGGATTTCAGGATTTGATCCATACATTAGAGCCCAGGTATAAGATACCCTCCCGAAATCATATCACCAACACGTGCATGCCAGCGTTGTATACACAAGTTAAGAGCCAAGTTGAAAAAGAACTGGCAAATGCAGAGCGAGTGGCAATAACAAGTGACGCTTGGACGTCATGTGCAACGGAGTCTTATGTGACGATCACAGCCCACCACATCACTCCGGATTGGACGTTAAATGTTCATGTGTTGCAGACCAGGGCATTCAAAGGATCTCACACTGGAAAGAATATTGGTGCTCTACTGAAACAGGCATGTATTGACTGGAAACTTTTTGATAAAGAGCCAGCCCTGGTAACGGACAATGCTTCAAACATGGTTTTAGCTGGCGTGGAAGCAGAGATGAGCCCTCACCTCATGTGCTTCGCACACACTATAAATCTGGCCACACAGAAAGCCTTCAAAGTGGACACAGTAGAAAGGTTGCTGGGAAGGGTGAGGAGAGTGGTTGGCTTTTTTCACCGCAGTGTCAGAGCAGCAGAAATTTTACAAGACAAACAGAAACAACTGGCCTTGCCTATCCACAAACTCATCCAAGATGTGTCCACCCGTTGGAACAGTTCCCATGACATGCTTGAACGCTTACTGGAACAACAGCCTGCCATTTCTGCTGCACTCATGTCCAGGGATCTCAGAAGAGGAGAAGAGGTTAACACTCTTAAGGACAAAGACTTCTGCGATGTTGTAGATATTGTGAAGCTGATGGCGCCGGTCAAACTTGTGACCACCAGCATGTGTGAAGACAAGCGGCCCACACTCTCAATGATTTGTCCTGTCAGAGCAAAGCTTAAAAAGAACTTTGAAGCATCAGATGAAGACTCAGCGGTAATCAGAGAGATGAAACAAGCATTCAGAAATGACTTGGAGAAGCGCTACACTGGCCTGGATGATCTGTTCTACACTGCAGCAGCTCTGGACCCCCGCTTCAAGTCTCTGCCCTTCCTGACTGACCATGATGCTGAGCGGACGTTCACAAGCATAACAGCAGAAGCTACATCCCTGCATAACAAGGTAAATCTCCCAACACACTGTTATCCCTTGAGTGTTCTTAACTTATTTACGCCGTGGATGTTCCTAAAGCCAAAATGTTTGTTAGGATAAACGTGGGATCAAAAAAAGTGGTTTTAAGGGGTTTCAATGGAACGTTTAAGGCTGGATTTTGTTAGCATAGCCATTTTAGGCTTAATTAAAGTATTGAGATTTCAACTTTTTATTCTGACTGCTGTTACTACACACTAACTGTCTTTTATATTTTATTTCAAGGCAACAGGGGATCCAATTCAGAGAGGCCCACTGCAGACAAATCCATGTCAGACTGAACCTGCCCTTGGAGATCTGGACATTAGCATTGATGCACCCCAGACCCAAGATGAGCCTAAAGGTTTGTGTATTTTATAACTTGTGACCAAGAAAGAGTTGACTTTGGCTTAAACTCATGCAGCCATAAAATATTAGCATACAACAACAGATTCAATGTAATGAGATAATCGGCATGCAAAGAAAAAGAGTATAATAATGATAATACAACTTTTACTGATGTGAACAAGAGTGCCAATATAAATTCATTCTGAACATCAGATGAAGGTTCATATATAAAATGGTAAAGACAGGTAGAAAAAAAGTGCCACTGAGTCATGACAAACAAAGCCAGTAATATACGGTAATTGTTTTCTATTTCAGATGATGACCCTCCTCTCAAAAAGAAGAAAATGTCAGCGTTGGACCAGCTGTTGGGAAAAGACTTTGAAGTGAGGATGGGAGCTAGATCTGTAAGAGACAAGGCCAACGAAGAAGTCAAGAGGTACAGAGAGCGTCATCTGTTGTCCCTGCAAAAAAACCCACTGCAGTGGTGGAAAGAGCAGCAGGACTTGCCACTGCTGTCGTCTCTGGCTAAAAAATACCTCTGTATCCCGGCCACCAGTGTGGCATCTGAGCGGGTGTTTAGTACTGCGGGAGATATTGTTTCCTCTAAACGCAGTCTACTCAAACCTGAGCACGTGGATCAATTGATATTCCTGAAGAAAAACCTGTCCCCCAAAAACAACAAGGATAGTGAGACTTGAATGAAGGAGATTTGTAAAAAAAAAAGCAGCAGTTTGATTTATTTTATACATATGTTTATTGTTTAATACATGTGTTAATGTTACATATGTTAATATGTTACATATTTATTTCCTTTAATCTTTTACATAATGCACTTGTCACTGTGTGTTAAGCATTGTTGAGATAAGAATGTGGTTGCTGCTTTGTTCTTCCCCCTCTGACACATTTTGAGATGTCATAAGGTTTTGGTTACATGGTTTGTTTATAGGTCACAGGTTCTGAACCCATTATCAATTCCTGCGGTGCCCTCAATCTGCTGCTGCTTACATTTTTCAGTTTGTAACTTGTAACTTGCACCTTTGTTTTCCAAACACTATGCTCAGGTTGTGATTTTCTACCTCTTTGGTCCATGTCTAAAAATAAATACATTGACATGTGATTTTGTTGTTGTTAGTTTTATTTTAATTTTATTTTTACCAGTGCCATAAAGCAACAATGCTTGGGGATATGTGGTCTTTTACATATTTGAAAAGAAAATATTGTACTGTCATTTCACAGAATTGGCTTCTTTATTTTATAAAATATCTACAACAAATATTAACCGTAGAATCGAATCGAATCGAATCGTTCTTACACTTTATCGATTCGTATCGAATCGGTCTGTAATAAAAGGATATCGTTTTTGAATCGAATCGTAACCTGTGTATCTAGATGCGTATCTAATCGTTTATCACAGAGAGATGTGCAACCCTAGTAGCCCAACTCGCGTCGTTCGATTTTGAGATTCGTTACCGCTCTGGCAAGAGTAACACAAATGCGGACGCTCTGTCTCGCTTGTATCCACCCAGAACCGTAGACCTTGAAATGATCATCCCCGGTATGCAGCTTCCACAGCCATTGAAACAAGCTCTCCAGGTCCGAGGGCCTGCAGCCTGTCAGGCTGCTATTCAGGCTTTGCCTCAGCATCTACCCGCAGACATTGGAGAACTTCAGCGAACCGACCCTGTGACCCAGGAAGTCCTTGTGTTCTGGCAGCAGAAACGATACCCGAATCATGAGGAACGCAAGCAGTTATCCCCATCAGCTTCGGCGCTCCTCAAGCAGTGGGAGCGATTGAAGGAATTGGCCGGAGTATTGTACCGGCAAGCCTTTCGCTCCGATGGGGGTGAGGTGGTTCTCCAGGTGCTGTTGCCAACTGCCATAAAGAATAAAGTCCTCACGGAGGTCCATCAAAATCACGGTCACCAGGGGGTGGGCAGGACTCTGGAATTGCTTAGGCAGCGGTGCTATTGGCCGGGGATGTCATCTGATGTGAGGCTCTGGTGTCAAACTTGTGAGCGGTGCCAAGTGGCTAAAGACTCCGGGCCACCAGGTCGTAGCTTCATGGGACATCTGCTTGCTTCTGAGCCTAACGAAATCCTTGCGATGGATTTCACCCTGCTTGAACCAACCCATAATGGGCTGGAGAATGTCCTCGTTTTGACGGATGTTTTCAGTAAATACACTCTTGCCATTCCCACTCGTGACCAGCGCGCCTCTACGGTGGCACAGGTGCTCGTCACAGAGTGGTTTTCGAAGTTTGGTGTTCCAGCACGCATTCATTCTGATCAGGGTCGCAATTTCGAAAGTGTACTCATTCAGCAGCTGTGTGGTCTTTACAACATTGAAAAATCTCGCACCACCCCGTACCATCCTGCAGGTAACGGTCAGTGCGAACGTTTTAATCGCACTCTTCATGATTTGCTGCGCACTTTACCTCTCTCTCGAAAGCGCGAATGGCACTCTTGTCTACCTCAGATATTGCATGCTTATAACACCACACCGCATCAATCCACTAGGGAATCCCAGTTTTTCCTCATGTTTGGTCGTGAGGCAAGGCTCCCTGTTGATTTCTTGTTGGGAAGGGTGCAGGATCCGGTTGGGGGGACGGTTAATGACTGGGTACATGAGCATCGGACCCGGCTACATTTGGCTTTTGAAGGCGTCCGGGACAGGCTGAGGGAGGCCGCCCAACGTCGGAAGGAAAATCACCGCTTGTGGTGGGTCAGGCAGTTCGTCTGAAGGAGTTTGGCTGGAAGGGGCGTCATAAGATCCAGGACAGGTGGAAGCCTGTGGTGTATCGGGTGATTAAAGCTCCCCACGGCAATGGTGCGGTGTATACGGTTGCACCAGAGGACGACCTGGCCAGGGTCAAATGGGTACATCGAACGCTGCTTAAAGCTATAGTCGGGATGGCTGCTTCAGAACAAAACCCTGCCCCTCTTCCCATTTCACTTGATCGGCCTGCAGCGTCTGAGTGCTCATCCGACGACGAAGATTTGATGGCTGCAGTAAGGGACACCATCCTCCCTCCAGCTGTTCAGCCCGCCGGAGAAGTCCAGACGGCCCCTGCATCGGCGATACCTGTTGCCTTAACGGCACCATTGCCCGCTGCACTCCCGGCCCACTTGACGGTGCAGCCAACCTCTGTCAATGGCGCTCCCTTAGCAGTCCCTCTTCCAGTGAGTGAAGCTGTCCGGCGTCGGACAACCCGACCTACAGCTGGTCAACACTCAAACTTCCACCATTTACCCAGGCCGGCCAATGAGGTGGCTCAGGCCGGGCCCTCAGCTGGTCAGTCAAATGCTGTGTTTGCAGTTTTCAGACCATGGTCTTAGTCAAGATCCTTCAAGAGCATCGTCGGGTCGACGATGCAAATGGGGGGGGTGGATTGTAGTGATATGAGGCAATACGGCTATTTGGACACAGACTTCTATTACACCACGCCCACTCCGGCCCGTTCGCCAATCATTGCTTGTCGAGGGGATAAAAGTAGGCCGTGCCCTTCCTCCTGAACTCTCGCTTCCTGCCTCTTCGGGCCCGTCCATTTCCGGGTCGTTGCCCTCGCCGCTCACCTCAGAGCACAGGTAGGCTCACCTCCGCATGCTGTGTTGCGTACATTCATCAGCGGTTTACTAAAACTGCTGATGAATGCGTGTGGGAGCACCATATACCCACAACAACACCCCAAATCCCAAGAAAAGTTCTGTTTTCATAATATGTCCCCTTTAACTTTGTATTCTCGCTGCGCCTTCATTTATGGCGTCAACGCACCTCCAGCACTCCATTGGCTTCATCACGTTTTTGTTGTGATGATGGGCTGTCAGTTTCAGGTTTTTACCACAACCACTACTTTCACAATCTCCCAGAACAGGTTGGGACGTGGCCACTGTGGTGTACCAGTTTACATTGCTTTTGATAATGTCGCGACTGGCAAGGGCTAGGAATCGTAGGATCTTTTTAAAAAGGTAGGCACAGCACCGGAAGGTTTGCGTTGTCTCCAATTCCAACCAGGGCAGAGCCTACCAGAGCACGCGTCTGTAATCATTATGTAATGTTTCCGATATGGTTTTTGGCAAGCCCATGGATAGTTCACTAGTCAATACCCAAACTAGTGTGAGGATACCACCATTAATATGATGAAGGAAAGGTGTACAAGGTAAGAAGAAGGTACGGGTTGTTTAGATCTGCTGATACAGATTTATTATAACGATGCAAAAAATGCAGAATATCGATATCATTGACCCACTGAGTGTAAAGTAGGTCAATGTAGTATGTTGTCCTCTATGTAGTGCAATTGTAAACCTTTTAGCCAGAATTGTTACATGATGCCACAAAGCAGGGTATGGTGATGAGACACAAACACGCAAAGCTTGGTCAAACATAAATACACACAGACACACAAACACACACACACACACACACACACACACACACACACACACACACACACACACACACACACACACACACACACACAGGTCCCCATGTCCATTTACCTGATTCCCTGAGAGAATATTGTGCGTTGTTTATGTGTGTATATTCCATAATCTGTATCGGTTTTGATATGCAGATCAATTTGCAGCTGCATATGTATGTGTGTGTGTGTGTGTGTGTGTGCATGTGCGTGCTTGCGTGCGTGCATGTGAGTATGTGAGTGAGTAGAGAGAGGTGTGGGTAGAGGTGTCTTAAGTGTGTTTAAATTGTTATGCAGCTATAGGCCTGCCTTATCCTCCCACAGGCTAACATGTTGCTGCTTAGCTTTTAATTAAGATGCATGAGTCACTGGGTGTGTGTGTGCATGTGTGTGTGTCATCATCATACATCGGTGTGCCACACATGACTGGTTGCCGTATCCGTTCTGTTTGGCAGGGCTGAAGCGCCTTAGCAGCCAGGAACAGTGTCTAATTTAAGACGCCACACATAACTCGGCAACACGCTGTCTCGGCGCGTGCCCATGTCACACGCACACGCCGGAGGCAAGGCGGCATACACACATGGAGTCCCGACAGCCTTCATCACACACACTGCGTGTGGCTATCACGGTACCAACGCTGACACACACACACACACACACACACACACACACACACACACACACACACACACACACACACACACACACATACTTACACAGACGCAGACACTACCTGTCAGGCACACACGTGCCTGACAGGTAGAAAGACACACACAAACACAACAACGCACACACACCAGCAGAAGTCCCACGCATGCTTCACAGCACGCCGTGCCTTGATAGCAGAGACAGGCCTGCATATGATGCGTCAACGGGTGGGATTCACTTTCCTTGCTGCCCCCCTCTCAGCTGTGCCCCAATCCACACCACATGGTTTTAACAAAAATAAAAAATAAAAAATAAACACAGACAAAAATCACATCAACACGTTGTGTCATTCGATCTCACGCGGCCATCTGATCAATGTCCTTCCAGTCCAGCCGCAATGTTGTTGTTGTTTATTTCCTTCACGTTCACAATAAGACCCTTCCCCCCCCTTCCCTTCTCTATCTGCCTGATTCTTATTTATTTAGGCTGCAGAACAGCTGTCTTTATAAGAAAGTTACCACTCAGGCAGTGAGGCGCCACATAGACGTCTACTGAGTGACAGAGAGCCAGTGCTGCCCTAGTTCTCCCAGCTGTCACAGCGACCCACATCCCACCAGAACCCTGATGAAGGGTCCGGCTCCCTGCTTTTAGCATGGGATTTTTTGCTAAATTCCAGTATACTAGTATTTTGGTTTGCAGAGCAGAAAACCTCCTGTATTTCTTAAGCGTCCAATCTCAAGAGAGCATCAGTCTCAAAATACATCATGCGATATATCAGTCTCTCCTCTCTCTCTCTCGATCGCTCTGTCTCTCTTACAGACCACACAAACACGCAGGCACACAGACACACACACACAGACTAAATGCTGCTGTCTCTTCTAGTTTCGCCTTCAAGCGACCTGAATGAACTTGCAACAGAGGCGGATATTGGATTCACTAATAAATAAATAATCCCAGCAGGTCATTAATGCGCTGGCTTCTTTACTGCCACTGTGATGCATGTCTTTTAATAATGATGATAATAACAACGGCAAATAATAACAGGGAAAGACTGGAACTCTCACAGGGTTGCAGGACGACTTAATAAGGACATAATGATCAAGCCAGAAGGAAGCCCAGGGCAGGCCTTGTCCTGGATGCCCCCCCACCAGCACCGCCACCGGGAGGAGCACTGCTGGGGACAGGGGGGACACCGCCTCACCTGACTGGCAGAGAGGAGACCCTTGTGGTGGCTGCGCTCATTGGCATGTGAATATAAAGATTATAGATGGATGGATAGATGGAGGAGAGAGTGAGAGAGTGAGAGAGAGAGAGAGAGAGAGAGAGAGAGAGAGAGAGAGAGAGAGAGAGAGAGAGAGGGAGAGGGAGAGGGGGAGGGGGAGGGGGAGGGGGAGAGGGAGAGGGAGAGGGAGAGGGAGAGGGAGAGAGCGAGGGAGAGGGAGAGGGAGAGAGCGAGAGCGAGAGCGAGAAAGAATAAGATATGGTTATAGTTATATATTACATTTAGATGTATTCAAGAATGGTAAATACCATGGTGTTGATGGCAGTATGAAGGTATTGTCATATGGTCCCAATTATTATCGTCCTGTCAACCTCACCACAGAGGTCAGGAAAGAATGCCCCTGGCAGTGACTGGCCCCTGTGGCGCCCAGTGGTTAAAACATGTGTAGCTCGGTTTGGTTTGTGAATATAGAGGACATTGTCCGACTTTGACAAATGAGTTGGACAACATCCTGACTAGTGCAGTAAATACTCGACAAATGTGTTTTTTTCCTAAATATCTTTCTTTATCTCTATTGATTGGAAAACGACTTGCTGTTAAAAGAGATAAGGACTCTTCCACAGTGGCCGCAAGAATCTGCCACAGCTGCAGACAATCTCTGCTCCACCACATTCACCACCTCCCCGCTCCGGCAGCCGTCCTTCACCACCTCCCCAGTCCGGCAGCCGTCCTTCACCACCTCCCCACTCCGGCAGCAGTCGTTCAGCACTGCTCGCTGGCTGACAACCGCAGCCTTTCACTTATCGGAATGAAGACACAAATTGATAACCGATGACACAAAACAAACTATGTATTAGTGTTGAATCTCTGATAGAATAGTACTTTGTGTCATTCTAGCAAAATGACTACGGGGATAAGGCAGCCCCAAATATTATCAGCTCCCAGCATCCCATCCCAGTACCCCAGCCTGACTGGACAGATAGACTCTTTTCAGTTCCACCGCTCAGCCCGCTTGCCATTCCAGAGGCTGGATGTTTTGGGGAGGGAGCGGTGGTGGTGGGGGTGATAGTGGATGTGGTCAGTTTGGTGGTGGTAATAATGATCACGTGGTGATAGGGGAAGTGGTCAGTTTGGTGGTGGTAATAATGATCACGTGGTGATAGGGGAAGTGGTCAGTTTGGTGGTGGTAATAATGATCACGTGGTGATAGGGGAAGTGGTCAGTTTGGTGGTGGTAATAATGATCACGTGGTGATAGGGGAAGTGGTCAGTTTGGTGGTGGTAATAATGATCCCGGGGGTGGATGGGGACGACGGCTGGGGGCGATGGTGGGAGTGGCGGTGGTAGTGGCGATGGCGGTGGTATTATAACAATATAATATTATTTACTGAATAAATATTAAATAGTGGAAGTGGTGGGGATAAAGGCGATTGGGGTAGGGGATGGTGGGAGAGATGTTGGTGTGGGTGATGGTCAGTTGATGGTGGTTGCATGGTTATGGTGGTGTTGACAGTGTTGTTCATAGTACTGGTAGTAATGATCATGGTGATTGTGGTGATGGCGGTTATAGTGATGGTGGTGTTCATGGTGAAGGTGGTGGTGGTAATAGTGGTGGTGATGGTGATGGTGAAGGTGGTGGTGGTAATAGTGGTGGTGATGGTGATGGTGATGCTGGTGGTGGTCTTGGTGGTGGTGGTGGTGGTGGTTATGGTGGTAGTTATAGGGGTAGTGTTGATGGTGGTGGTTAAAGTGTTGGTGGTGGTTATAGTGATGGTGGTGGTGGTGGTGGTGGTGGTGATAGTGGTGGAGGTGATAGTGGTGGAGGTGATAGTGGTGGAGGTGATAGTGGTGGAGGTGATAGTGGTGGAGGTGATAGTGGTGGTGGTACACACACAGCCTTGAGGGGCCCCTGTGCTCAGAGTGGTGGTGGTGGAGGTGTTTGGGGTCTCCCCGTCAGAAAGTCCAAGATCCAGTTGCAGAGGGAGATGTTCAGGCCCAGCAGGCCCAGCTTCGTGATCAGGTGCTGGGGGACGATTGTGTTGAATGCTGAACTGAAGTCTATGAACAGCATTCTAACATATGTGTCCTTTTTGTCCAGGTGGGTGAGTGGTTGAGTGGTAGTTTTGAAGTGGTAGTTTTGAAGCACGATGCGACGGTGGCACTGCTCAGGGAGATGTTGAAGATGTCCGGGAGAACATCTGCCAGCTGGTCTGCACATCTTTTGAGCACACTCCCGGGAATGTTGTCTGGGCCAGCAGACTTACGAATCTGCGCAGTGACTTTTTCACCTCAGCCGTGGTCAGACGTAGCACTTGTTCGTCGGGAGAGGGGGTGTCCTTCTCCGCCACCACATCATTTTGTGCTTCAAACCGGGCGTAGAACACGTTCAGCGCATCAGGCAGAGAGGCATCACTGTCACAGGCTGGTGTAGATGTCCTGTAGTTGGTGATGGCTTGGATGCCCTGCCATAGCTGCCGCGTGTCTCCACTGTCTCTGAAGTGGCCGTGGATTTTCTGGGCATGTGCACGCTTAGCGTCCCTGATAGCCCGGGCCAGTATTGCCCTCGCTATGCTCAGAGCCTCCTTATCTCCTGCTCTCAAGGCTATAATGGTTGTGGTGATGGTAGTGATAGGGATGGTTATAGTGGTGGTGGTGAAAATGGTGGTGTTGGTGATAGTGGTGTTAGTGACAGTGGTGGTGGTGATAGTGGTGTTGGAGACAGTGGTGGTGGTGATAGTGTTGTTAGCGACAGTGGTGGTGGTGATATTGGTGTTAGTGACAGTGGTGGTGGTGATAGTGGTGTTAGTGACAGTGGTGGTGGGGATAGTGGTCCTGGAGACAGTGGTGGTGGTGATAGTTAGTGACAGTGGTGGTGGTGATAGTGGTGGTAGTGACAGTGGTGGTGGTGATAGTGGTGTTAGTGACAGTGGTGGTGGGGATAGTGGTCCTGGAGACAGTGGTGGTGGTGATAGTTAGTGACAGTGGTGGTGGTGATAGTGGTGGTAGTGACAGTGGTGGTGGTGATAGTGGTGTTAGTGACAGTGGTGGTGGGGATAGTGGTCCTGGAGACAGTGGTGGTGGTGATAGTGGTGGTAGTGACAGTGGTGGTGGTGATAGTGTTGTTAGTGACAGTGGTGGTGGTGATAGTGGTGTTAGTGACAGTGGTGGTGGTGATAGTGGTGTTAGTGACAGTGGTGGTGGTGATAGTGTTGTTAGTGACAGTGGTGGTGGTGATAGTGGTGTTAGTGACAGTGGTGGTGGTGATAGTGGTGTTAGTGACAGTGGTGGTGGTGATAGTGTTGTTAGTGACAGTGGTGGTGGTGATAGTGGTGTTAGTGACAGTGGTGGTGATAGTGGTGTTAGTGACAGTGGTGGTGGGGATAGTTAGTGACAGTGGTGGTGGTGATAGTGGTGTTAGTGACAGTGGTGGTGGTGATAGTGGTGTTAGTGACAGTGGTGGTGGTGATAGTGGTGTTAGTGACAGTGGTGGTGGGGATAGTTAGTGACAGTGGTGGTGGTGATAGTGGTGTTAGTGACAGTGGTGGTGGTGATAGAGGTGTTAGTGACAGTGGTGGTGATAGTGGTGTTAGTGACAGTGGTGGTGATAGTGGTGTTAGTGACAGTGGTGGTGGTGATAGTGGTGTTAGTGACAGTGGTGGTGGGGATAGTTAGTGACAGTGGTGGTGGTGATAGAGGTGTTAGTGACAGTGGTGGTGATAGTGGTGTTAGTGACAGTGGTGGTGGTGATAGTGGTGTTAGTGACAGTGGTGGTGGGGATAGTTAGTGACAGTGGTGGTGGTGATAGAGGTGTTAGTGACAGTGGTGGTGATAGTGGTGTTAGTGACAGTGGTGGTGATAGTGGTGTTAGTGACAGTGGTGGTGATAGTGGTGTTAGTGACAGTGGTGGTGGTGATAGTGGTGTTAGTGACAGTGGTGGTGGGGATAGTTAGTGACAGTGGTGGTGGTGATAGTGGTGTTAGTGACAGTGGTGGTGATAGTGGTGTTAGTGACAGTGGTGGTGATAGTGGTGTTAGTGACAGTGGTGGTGATAGTGGTGTTAGTGACAGTGGTGGTGATAGTGGTGTTAGTGACAGTGGTGGTGATAGTGGTGTTAGTGACAGTGGTGGTGGGGATAGTTAGTGACAGTGGTGGTGGTGATAGTGGTGTTAGTGACAGTGGTGGTGATAGTGGTGTTAGTGACAGTGGTGGTGATAGTGGTGTTAGTGACAGTGGTGGTGGTGATAGTGGTGTTAGTGACAGTGGTGGTGATAGTGGTGTTAGTGACAGTGGTGGTGATAGTGGTGTTAGTGACAGTGGTGGTGATAGTGGTGTTAGTGACAGTGGTGGTGGTGATAGTGGTGGTAGTGACAGTGGTGGTGGGGATAGTTGGTGACAGTGGTGGTGGTGATAGTGGTGTTAGTGACAGTGGTGGTGGTGGTGGTGATAGAGGTGTTAGTGACAGTGGTGGTGGGGATAGTGGTGGTTGTGAAAGTGTTGATAGTTGGAGACATTGTCGCCTCCGCAGTCCCACTTTCACAGTCAACTTACTTCTTTGTTTCATTGTTCTTTCTTTGTTTTTTTTATGCTTATGCTAGTCTATGGTTTCCTGTTATTCTCACCATTGTTCGGCCCATCTTGGCAGCAATAAGCTGAATAGTAGAATTTATGTTTTTGATGTTTTGCCTTCTTTCTTTCTGTCATTGTAATATTATTGTGCTGAAGAGTGAATCCTCTTAACTGAGACCTATGAATAACACTGCAGCTGTCATGTCTCACATTCCACCCGGAAAAGCTGAGAGGCAGATGGACGGACAGATAGACAGAAATTGACGTGATTTGTGAGAAGTAATATCCTGAATAAATTGTCATGGCTCAGGAGTAAACAAATGATGAAAAGCAGTTTCCAGGGAGTAGGTATTAAGCATTATCATTTGATTCACTAGAAATACCAAACACTTGATATCATTGTTGTGGTTTTGAGCATTTTTCCATGTCTGGATAAAGTAATTGTCCCTGGTTGATGTGATCACTGTGTGTTTCAATGAATAGCGAGCCCTATTATTATTGATGTTGTTTGAATGTCAAACCCGAGAGGGAGCGATCGAGAAGCCGCACACTAAACCTCAGACGCCGGCCTCATATCGAATGATTTGACCACAGAGTAAACATCACCTTCGTGTGTGTGGGCAAGCTCCAATGACCACGATAGATTTTTAACATGAGAATAAATAACAACAAAAAACTCACTGATGGAGGCTTTTTAACTCAAATATTCATAGTCATAATGCACGGCCACGCAGAAAAGGCTGACAGGCAGTGTTTACACCAGGATACACTGCTGGCTGACGGCAGTGGAACACTAGCTTCATCTCTCAGGAGGAAGAGGAGGAGGGAGGGGGGAGATTCAATGTGAGGATTTGTTGGGAAAAAATAGTCGAGCAGACTTATGCTCCAGTTCTGAATGCAATGTTCTCGGTGCCTCCCATTATTACATCTCTGGATTCTACCTCTATAGATTACCTCTCTCGCTCTCCCTGACAGCACTGCTGAGCCACGTGTCAGTCAGTGGGTACAGGTATTTCTCTGCTGTGAGTTTGTGTTGGTTATTACGACTTGCAGCAGAAGAGACGATGACCCCCTTAAAGGTCACCTGTGACGGGGGAGCTCGTAAGGAGGAGGGGTGGGTGGCCATCTGGACGCTGCCACGCTGGACAGCCGCTGAGATCTGGGAAATCATTCGTATCGGCGCTGCTCTTAACCAGTGTGAGTGACAGCCGGACCCCTGGTGTGGAACACAACTCCATTTGGTGCTGGAGGAGGTGGCTGGAAGGCAGCTGGAGGGAGAGACGCAATGAAATATTGATCACAAATCACGTATGTTATGAGCAAGAAGCCACTTTGGCCGTTGGGTGTGTTGGGTGCTTATTTAGCACTCTTTCTCTCTGCACTCCTGAACCTCTTCAGTGTAATTTCTGATCGCAAGGCTCCGTGTAGAAACTGTCGATATTTAATATGAATGGTGAACTTGTTGAGATGATGGGGTGAGTCACCATCAGGAGCCGATACCTGCAATTTTAAGTCTGCAACAGACAAACCCATCTGACCGCCCCACACACACACACACACACACCTAGATGCTTGAGAGACCATTCCTGGGCTCTTCAGTGTGTCTGTTCTCCCTCTGAGTGGCCCTTGGGAGCGACTTGGACGAGCACTACATCTCCACTTCCATGACAGAGGGAGCGGGCTGGGGCCAAAGGGCACCGGCGGAGGAATGTGATTCTGCAGACGTCCCGAGCCGTGACTCATGACCAAAATACAGAGTGTGTTGTCTCCTTCGGTCTCTGAAACCCTTACAGATAAAATAATCCTCAATCAGGGAGCCATCCATCTTAACATTATGAACGGACAAATGATATTCTGAGCATTGGTCTACTTGAATTGTTTCTTACATTAGCAGTGGTTAATGTGGAGTAACATCACTTGGCATCGAAATTCTCATCCCATTATCGTCTGCGTCTAAAACCTTGGAACAAGGAGTTTTCAAAATAAAACTTTTCACAGTCAAATAAAATTAAACAACAGATATCAGTTATCAACAAGGACTAAATAAAAGCAAATACCATTTGGTTACACAAGGTCAGCACAGTTAGGTCGTCACTGGGTGATTTCTGCTGTACGATTGGTTACAATGGTTGATGACATTTGGATCTGTGATCCCCTAATGCTCCTATTGTGGGCCTTAGTTTCCAGCTGTTGATCCTCTTACCCTCTCGCTCTTGTCTTTTTCTATTTCTATCTCTCTCCAGCACAATCAACAATTAACGCTGCATTCAACACTGTCTTGGAAATGCTTGCTCCAAAAGTATCGGCCTATGTTCGGTTTTGCCCTCTTTTTTTATCACATTCGTTCACTCATTGATTATTTGTTCATCTCTTACAGCACGGGTAACACTTACTAGACAAGACATGCCCCCCTAATGAAGCCATCCCAAAATGTGGATAGTTATTTATCTTAGCCAATCCCAAGTGTTCTCCCCTGTGGAAACAAATCAGCCCACTGTCCATCACTATTAGCCCTGCTGCCAGCCTCGCCGGCTGTGTCATTTCAGAGGTGTCAGGAATACCAATTGAGTGTGTGGATGGGAGAGGGAACCCTAATTTTTATGCATAACATGGATGCTATTAAATAGTGTACCTCCATGGAGTCCCAACTGTCAAAGTTGGTTTAGTGAAGGTTGGCTATTATCAGCCAAACTATGGCATCGGGGCGACAACCACCATAATCAAGTTCAATTGATTAGTTTGACTTCTCGTTAGTTGGGGAGTTTCTTATGAGCGCCGTATCTAAGCCGCCCACCTTCTGAGACCGGTTTGGTCCGGTAGCCGAAACGTCATGTCTTTTGTTTCAACGCTTTTATAGGACTTTACGCCCAATTAATTACTATACTGCTCCTTTTATCCCATTGTATACACTCTGCTCATCCCGCCTGATCAAAATAGATTTAATTTGTATTTTGGGAGTCTCCGGAATGTGTGAGAAATGGAGAGACCAACACCTCCTCCAGTATCTTTGCTAGGAAAGAGGGGTTGGATGGCAGAAGGGATTTGGTTTAAGTAATTAGTGCCAGTGCCTTTCATTTGCATGCGTTCAAAGTATTGCAGGGATACTGTTGGATGTGATACTGGTCACCTGAATGACTGGGAGGAATGTCTGCAGACATGGAAACAGGCCAGAATCCACCATGTTGGAAAAGTAGAAACCTTCAACTCAGTTTCAAACTACAACTGTCACTTGAGCACCACCCAGTGCCATAAATACGCCATTACAAAATGATCTTTGCTTCTGCTCATCATTGCAAGATTCACATTATTGACTGACTATTTGAAGGGGAAATTATGATCTATAAGCCTATTGGAGCATGTAGAGCAGTCGAGCAGTAGTAATGCTTGGGAATGTGTATCCCAGACTCTCCAGTCACAATAGCTTCTGCTAATCCCTTCTAAAGGCTGCAATCTTCTTCCCTTAAAATGATGTTATATTAGCACACCGGCGTAGCATAATGATACCTACAGTGTATCATTCCTGCCAAGAAAACTTAAACACACTAATGCCATTCCTAATGCAATGTGCTATTATTATTATTTTAAAAAAAATACGCTAAATCGACCAATTCAATCTTCAGTTTTAGTTGCATTAAAGCCATCAGACAGTTTAAACTGTACAGTTGCTTGCTTTTCAAGGAGCAGGGTTGACGTTTCTGGCTAGTGTTTAAATTGTTGCTGCTGCAAAAAGTACAACTGACACTTTCCTTAAACAACAACACCCAAGCGAGGATATCCGCACCGCAACTATTTATTAGATACAATTACAAGCACATGATTACCAAGAGACAATTCCCTTTAATTATTGTTTTGGTGATAGAGTGATTATATTTGATTAATTAATACAGCACTTCCTATTCTGCTTTCTGCTGCCAAACACTCAGAACCTCATTGGGAATCAATGAGCCTTATTCGGTCTTATCTATCGTCTGGTCACGTATATTTCCCATGTAGCCTACTAGAACAACCAGCTGCCACCCCGGCCGTCCAGACAGAGATCCCTCTGTCGATTTGGTTCTCATAAATTAATCTCTCCCCAATTCTTTCTCTTTCTTTCCTCAGTGTGAGCCTTACCTTTTGAGAGTTAGTAGAGGCGTTGCCGAAGGGGGCTAAGCACTCTAGCGCCGCTATCTTTTATTCATGTGGATCTCTTACACTCCTCCTCTGTACTTTTAAGACTATATAAATCAGCCTGACATGGCAATGAACAAAGAATGATATCCTGCCTTCTTTTTGAAAGGGATGATAGTTCGTCCCGCTAATTGCGGTGTGAGTTCACAGACCCGTCAATTAAATCATCCTCAGTTACCATTTGTAAGAGCTATAAATAATTAACTTCTACTAGCAGAAGTACAGGCCTACTTCTAAACTCTCTCTTATCATCACGTCCTCACTATTATGCATCATTTTAAGGGCTGCCATATCATAGGCCTACAAGGCTCATCAATTAGCCCCCCGCGGGGCAGATGAGGCCCCCAGCCGTCTCTGCTCGGGGCCTGCCCGTAATTCTGACACCTAATTGTTCCGACGTCTCAATGGTCCGAAATATTTCCCATTAGATCGACATGCCACTACACCGACGGTTCAATGTTACGAAAACGGAACCCATTGTTCCGAAGGGCCGTTTGTCCAACTTTTCAAAAAGGAGGGGCATTAGGCCGACGGTTCAATATGCCGAATAGGCCTACATATAATAAAGAGAGAGAGAGAGAGAGAGAGAGAGAGAGAGAGAGAGAGAGAGAGAGAGAGAGAGAGAGAGAGAGAGAGAGAGAGAGAGAGAGAGAGAGAGAGAGAGAGAGAGAGAGAGAGAGAGAGAGAGAGAGAGAGAGAGAGAGAGAGAGAGAGAGAGAGAGACAGAGAGAGAGAGAGGTGAGACTGGGTTGGAGAGAGAGAGAGAGAGAGAGAGAGAGAGAGAGAGGCAGAGAGAGAGACACAGAGAGAGATAGGTAAAAAAAATCTTTATATGTAGGCCTATTCGGCATATTGAACCGTCAGCCTATGTGCCTCTTCTTTGACTTATCGGACAAACGGCCCTTCGGAACAATGGCTTCCGTTTTCCTAACATTGAACCGTCGGCATAGTGGCATGTCGATCTAATGGGAAATATTTCGGACCATTGAGACGTTGGAACAATGAGGCGGCTGAGACTATCGTGGTCTCATGAGCACACATAGGGCCCTATCTTGCATCTGGCGCATGTGTCGTTGCTATTTTAAGGGCGCATGCATACGGATTGCTTGTGCACCTCGTGCATACACTTTGCTTCTCCCATCTACCTAGCCGCACATTCTTGGAAAATTATTTGGGAAAGAACAGCTGATGCAGCGGTAATAAGTTGTAGGCCTACTTTTAAATCAATGCATCTGCAAACACCGTACAGCAAACACATATTTTCTTGACACAGACATCGTGTAGGCCTACATGCTCATAACTTTTAGGATTGATGAGTAGGCTATGTGATCGTGAAAAACATTGTTTTACCGCGAGTGAGTGTTAAAAATAATGAATTAATGCGGCCTCGCGTGTGTGCTTTGTTTAAACACACGCAAACTAAACACGTAACGCATAATACAATCAATGACACATGCATATTAGGATAGAATACAATGCTGATAAGAAACAATGTTTATAATGTATTGCGTATATCATTAAATAGAACCACAGTTACCGCATATCATATGTTATATCATATAGGCTACGTTTTCTTTGCCGACATTTATTTGAGGACTCAGTATTTCTGAAGTTGTGGAAGAAAACGCCTTATTCCATGTGTGAATTAGGCCATATTATTTAGCAATAAACTGAGCCATTTGCAGTTTGAAATTCATGTGCATCTGTCTCATCGGAGAATGCAGACGCGCTGTCAAAATATCAACTCGTCCGATTCAAATGCGCTCATGGCTCTTAAAGGGGATGGGAGCTGGCACTCTCATTGGTTTGTTGGACGTTACGCCCAAACCACACCTACGGGTAACTAGGCTGCTTCTATGAAGGTATTATTGTAGCAAAAGTCTTTAGCACCTGTAACTGCAGAATTTGAATGCGTACACTAAAGTCACAGTAAATTTGAAGTCGTATATATTTATTTTGCATGTGTACTCTAAAGTCACAAATGTGTAACAGTACATTTGTAGTCGTAAAAAAAATATAAATATTTTTTATACCATTGTAAACACAAAATAGGGTCTACGAGTACGCTAATCTGTGTTACAGGTGCACAAATCCTTTTGCTACAATTATTGCAGCGCAGTTGGTGCAAAACACATTCGCACACCCGTGTTTCATAATCTGAGAACATGCCCAAAAGGTGTGCATTCGTAAACCCAAATTTGAACAAATGCATCAGAAATTGCACATCTGTGAACGCTATGTTAATTCAGCATTTTAATGAGCGAGCACAAAACCATTTTACAACTGCTCGAATCTGCTCCTGCAAGTCTCAGCTGTGGGGTTTTTTGCAGGTTGTTTTGCAACACCCCTAGGTGGTAAATGTGTAGCAAAAGTATTCGTATCCGTAGATGACAGAGCGTCCGTGAGCGGGACTAAATAGTCCCGCCCATAATTTCCTAATCCAATGAAAATCGCCGGCAGGGATGCATTTCTCAAATTACAGTGACGGCTGGTGGTGATTTTGGGTGGGTGGGCTAAATAATGCATTACATTTATCAATACTTCACAGGGCTCCAGACGCCATGAGGTCACCTTTATATCTCTGTTCATAACTTTCATATAATGTGAATGATTTTTAAACAAGATTAAGGTGTAGAGAAAGGCATTTCTTTATTTGAAGCACAATTATAAATAAAAAGAAAAATAAGGTGTTTAAAGTGCTTCACTGAGCTGAAATTGAACATTTCGAACTAAACCATTAAGCAAAATAAAACTTTTTTTGTGCTTAAAGTATTACACAATTAAAATGTTGACTGGTCTCCCTTTGCGCAAAATGCGGCTGTAGACGATCACACACTCTTTGGTAGAGACGTCTGTGTCGCCGTCAATCATGAAGGACATGTATACCTATGTGGCGTTTCCGACGTCCGCAGCTGTCTTTTGCTTTAAGGTGTCGCCCATTAGGCCTACTGCAATGAATTGTGCACATGCCATCTCATTGCTATAGGCCTACGTCGGGTTGATGTTTAATCCATTTCTCTTCATGAGAATAATTTCGGATTTAAATTGAGAATGGCAACTCCTCTTTGGCAATGTTGTATGCAACATTAAATTAGATCATTTCCGATTCCTTAGAGAACCTTATTGTTACTGCCTGTCGCTGAAATGCAGCTTGGAGAGGGGCCACTATCTCTACACACTTGTCACGTCATGTTGGGTTATTTAGACAGCTTTTTAAATGTTTCGATACGAAACGTAGTTGACCCGCTTACAAATGCACTATTACCGGCCATATTCTGACCGCACTCCTGACAGTAAATCTGTACATCGTTTGGTTGATGTGTCCCCAATCTTTTCACTTCCAATTTTTCCTCCAAAGACATTAAAGAAAACCGATTAGAAAGTAAATAATCCACTTCATTCATTTTCATGCTAACGCCCGCCATACTGCACTTGCGCTACTGTGCGGTGATTAGTCGAAGGACACTGTACTGTAGATACTGTGCTAGGTCAGCCTTTGGGCTAAACTAATTTAGCCCAAATGGGAAGCATATGAAGGGGGCGTGTCAGGGCACCTGTCAATCAAACGTCAATGGAAGCTTACGCTACTGCGCTTGGGCTGAATACATTTAGCCCATTCACAGGAAAAAAACGAAGATATATATATCCTGGGTTTTTTTGTCACTTTTTGGTGCTGTTGCTCCTTTAGGTTCTACCAAAATTTAAAACAATATGTTCTAAGTTTTAAATAATATTTTTTTTATTTTCACTGTAAGAGGGCTTAGCCCTGTTAGCCCATTTATACCAGCCGTCCCTGACTGGGACCCATCGCGTGCCAGCCATGGAGCTATAAAGATCGCAGCATTCTTAGCGCGGTACGTTTCTTTCTGGAGAAGTGAAGAGGGCGTCTTACTGAACGGAGGTGGGTATCCTACATTATGTAAAATGAAATGACTTAGTTCAAGGGAATTCTCCCCAAAGTATTGCATTAACATTTCTGAATTTATGTTATGGCGACCATTAAAATACATTCAAGGACATTTGCGGCATGTTAATGAAATAGGCCTACTTTGGGGGGAATTCACTTGAACTAAGTCATTTCATTTAACATAATGTAGGATACCCATCTCCGTTCAGTAGGACGCCCTCTTCACTTCTCCAGAAATAATCGTATCCCGTGCTGAGTATGCTGCGATCTTTATAGCTCCATGGCTGGCACGGGGTGGGTCCCAGACAGTGTAATTTGAGAAATGCATCCCTGCCGGCGATTTTCATTGGATTAGGAAATTATGGGCGGGACTATTTTGTCCCGCTCACGGACGCTCTGTCATCTACGGATACGAATACTTTTGCTACACATTTACCACCTAGGGGTGTTGCAAAACAACCTGCAAAAAAACCCACAGCTGAGACTTGCAGGAGCAGATTCGAGCAGTTGTAAAATGGTTTTGTGCTCGCTCATTAAAATGCTGAACATAGCGTTCACAGATGTGCAACTTCTGATGCATTTGTTCAAATTTGGGTTTACGAATGCACACCTTTTGGGCATGTTCTCAGATTATGAAACACGGGTGTGCGAATGTGTTTTACACCTACTGCGCTGCAATAATTGTAGCAAAAGGATTTGTGCACCTGTAACACAGATTAGCGTACTCGTAGACCCTATTTTGTGTTTACAATGGTATAAAAAATATTTATATTTTTTTTACAACTACAAATGTACTGTTACACATTTGTGACTTTAGAGTACACATGCAAAATAAATATATACGACTTCAAATTTACTGTGACTTTAGTGTACGCATTCAAATTCTGCAGTTACAGGTGCTAAAGACTTTTGCTACAATAATACCTTCATATGCTTCAGACCAACCCATTTGACACTTGCGCCGCGACGCAAGTGTCATTTATCCGCCTGTAAAATAGCGATAGCGCCGTAGAACCGCCCACAAAGCTACTTGCGCTTTGCGCTTCCCACTTGCGTTTCAGACCGTTAAAATAGGGCCCATAGTGTTTATCTCTGTAGATCAGTCCAGCCGCTACCGTGGAAAGAGTCTCCCAGACATTCAAAATGATAAGAGGATGTTTTACTTTGTGATGAAGAAAGCAGCGCCCCAGCCTGCAAGTCTGCAGATTGTTCTGTCCCAGGATTAAACAATTGTCTGAGGAAATCACAACAAATGATGAAGCAATCAAACTAATTGATCCGTAGGCCAGATGATAAAAGATTAACTGAATTGAATTAACTGACAGCAAGAGGGTCACTTAGTTATTAATTCTGATTGGCTGATTTATTTTAGTTTAGAGTTTTTTGGACAACGCAAGGCCATGCTCATATGTGGAAATCAATTGCTACGCAGACACTGCCAGACTGAAATTCCTGGGGAAACTCAAACTGGAATACCGGGATGGTCTCATGAGACCATCTCCATCTTCCCCAACATCATATAATGCGGGGCTAAATAGTGATGTTTGTCTATGAGTTGGTCTTTGTGGTACATGACCAACATCGTTGGAACTATTTTGGGATTTCTCTTATCATTTATTGGTAATAAATTGATGTCAATGCAAATATGTCTTGGAGATTACCTCCTGCAGGGAAGATATAATGGGAAATAAAAGGAGGTAGGTGAGTTCAAGGTTCACATTTGTATGTATTTGTTGTACAACTAGCAGTAAAATGCTTACTTTGCCTGCTCTTTTGAATATACTCAGACAATAAATGATAATCATAAAGTTTATTATAAGTATAAGATTGTAGAGGTGAACTACAAGTATGCATACAAGTAAGATGTTGGTGTTCTCTGACCATGATGTTGGTGACCTCTGATACTGATGTTGTTGCCCTCTGACCCTGGCAATGCCTGAAATTCTGCTACTTTGGCTTCATGTTATGATCTTTAAGGATATGCTGCCGTCTGCTGGAAGCCAGGGCACATTACAGACGGACATGCTTAAGGGGATTCCATTCAAAGGTGGATATAGGTGAAGTCCGACAGCAGGGTCTGAAACAGGCTTTCCTCATTAAAAGGGAATCATCTTCTTGATGACAAAACCCGGCCACTTGGGAAGTGGACGGGTTCTTCTAAAAGCCTGTATTGTATTCAGGACCGTCGCACTGAGTAGGTAGACTAGTCTTTCCTCTGAAATTGTTTAACTTAACTTTCTTTATCCGATTCTCTCACAGACAGTCTTAATGGGTGATCGGTTAATTGGTCGGTTCATTTGTGTGGTTCGACTTCGTAGCCTACTGTTTACGGCGAGAGATTTAGAAGTGTTGGCTAAAAATTAAACGATCAACATGACTGGTTCTAATTAGATTCAGAATCAGAATTACTTTTATTTCATCTTATTGTACTAGTACACAAGAATACAATTATTTTTAGTGGATTTTAGTGGATCCTCGCTGTGCAGAGCTTACGCGCCCACTTCACGCCATCCCATAATATCCCCAGTCAGACAGCTCCTGCAGTGGTCCGCCACGAGAGAGGCCAATGTTTGGTCCATTTTTCTGCCTCATGTCATGAAGTAGCTAATTAGTGTCAACCAGCATAATTAATGTGATGTTTCCCGTTTCAGCTGGCGGCATGAAAACCACAAGGCTCGTTACTCAGTTATTGGGTCTGACAGTAGTGCTGCTGCTAGACACTCCAGATGAAGTCGGTGTGGTTCAAGAAGAAGGGGATTTATGTGAAAGGGAGCATCTATGCAAAAGAAAAGAAAATATAATTTGTTTGCCGGATGTGTCTTCATAGTGAATATGTAGTTGTTGTAAACTTTTGATTGAGCATAAACAGTTACCCTCATTATAATGCATTTTTGCAAGTTTAGCATTATAAAATATATCTAGGATGTTTTATGTTGGATATTTGAAACCCTAATAGATCCACCATTTATCATTAGATATCCCACCTATCTATCGACCGGAAGACTTAACACGTTAATCATACAAATACAAATAGCTTACCTAGCCCATTAGAATTTGCTTTTCAATGCATCACCAGTATGTGTGTGTGTGTGTGTGTGTGTGTGTGTGTGTGTGTGTGTGTGTGTGTGTGTGTGTGTGTGTGTGTGTGTGTGTGTGTGTGTGTGTGTGTGTGTGTGTGTGTGTGTGTGTGTGTGTGTGTGTGTTAAATCCCAAGGAAGTTCAAAGTTCTTCTGGATCCAGCCTATTACAAATTATGAGCTGTGTTGGAAATTGCTTACTGCTCATTCCTAATCTCATTTATAGGGTTTTTACAGGGAGACTAAATAGTTTACTTTAGATTCAAACAGATCTTCACAAACAATGAAGATATAATGATGCATCGTAGGATAGTTTTGCTGAAAAATATTTAGTAGTAGCCAGTGAGCCATGAGAATGCATCTGTTGTTTCACAGACAATTAACTGGCCTAATTTGTTTTACACAAAGTTAATAGGGGGCAAAGGTAATCCTGTTCTGGTATTGGAGCAGCAAAATGCAGGGAAAGACAGGCAATGCAATAATTACGAAAACAAACACTAACGTGCCATGTGAAGTTTGTCTTACATAGGCCTACTTCACAGGGCCGGCTCCCAGAGAGCCAATCTATTGATCTCCTGTTCTTTCCTCACACGTATGCTATGCTTATCTACATTTGACGTATTGTTCGACGTCTATCGGTTACAAATAGCACGCACACACACACACGCTCGCACACACCAACACGTACGCACACACGGACGCACGCACACAAGCAAGCATGCACACACGCACACACACACACACACGCCTGCACGTCGAAGCACGCACGCATGCACACACTCAAGAATTTCAAGAATGCTCGCAAAAACTGCCGGTTTTCGTGCTCTGTTAAAATCTACTGTTTTGAAATAGGTATGGAGAACATTATTATTGTGATTGTGGGGGCATCTCCCAAGAGAGTATTATTATAGCAGAAAACCTTTCATTTGACTCAATTAGAGTTGTGTATTGTTGCCTGGTAACGGTTATTAAATGATCTGCCCCTGAGCGCTACCCACCATTTATTGATCATCTATTGATCATCAGGGTGTCAACTCCGCTTTCCGGTCCAGTCAGGCTCTATTAAAGCCATGTTCGGACCTGATCTTTTACCCAATGTCATAACGGGGACAGAAAAGTATATGGTTGGTCACTTGAATAGTCCTCATTAGGATGTACTATTGTTTTGTTGTTTGCATATTATGTTACAGTACAACAACATTTTGACCTTTTTCTTTCTGCTCAGCCCACTCAGGATGAGTGTACCACTGAAAGGCACTGGATAACACCAACTCACCCTCATTCATCATCTGCCTCAGTGCGATGAATGGATATCCTTACTCTCTAAATTACATGACCCAGTGACAGAGAGCTAAAAGCAAGACTTGTTAGGGCTAATTGCCCCGAATTATGAATAATTCTCAATCAGATATCTCCGGTTTTGTCCTTCAGTGATGCTAGTTTGCAGAACTCGTTGTGCCATTAATGACGTATTGTAGGCTATGTCTGTATTTAAAAAAAAACAAAAAACGTTTGATATGGGAACCAGCAGTGATGAATAAATGATGAATATCTTCTAGTATCAAACTCACCCATGATTGATTTAGTTCATAATTCAGAAAACGGCACCAATTATTTTTTATTGAAATGTATCTAAGGCCGATGGAATGACAATGATGGAAGGTGCGTAACTGTGTGTACCAGTTATCCCCAAAAAGCTTTCTTCATTAGCTGTGGTTCTGGCTGGAATTCTAATCTTTTGTGTCACTCATATCGAGGCATTTTAGTCCCTGTGCCTACAGTTTTTAAGTGCGATAGAGAGATCGGGTATTTACTGTATGCATACACATGTTTACGTGCATTCGTGTGTCTGGTGTCGTACTTGTATTAACATGTCTAATTGCTTGTTTGTGTTTGTTATAACGGTAAGCAGAAGGTCAAGGACGTTCTAATCACTTGGAAGAATGTTCTTGGCCCGGGCAGCTGGCTTCCACTATGCCTGTTGTTCTGAGCTCAATAGAACAAGTGAGAGAGTGAGAGAGGGAGAAGCACTGCAAACTACAAGCAAATATGTTAAGGTTTGACATATCTGAAGATTTGTATCATTACCGTAAGTGTGTGTGTGTGTGTGTGTGTGTGTGTGTGTGTGTGTGTGTGTGTGTGTGTGTGTGTGTGTGTGTGTGTGTGTGTGTGTGTGCGTGCGTGCGTGCGTGCGTGCGTGCGTGCGTGCGTGCGTGTGTGTTAGTGTGTGTGCTTGAATATAACAAAGCCCTAATCGATAACATTTACTTAATAAAAATTGAATTTGTGGGAATTAAATATTGGGTGTTTTATAAAATGAAATGATTTGCAGTGCAGCAATACTAATTATCAATTAGTAATTCAATGTTAATTCAATAATATGTAGGAATAAAAGCAGGTCTTTATTTATTCCTCTACACAAGGAAAGAGCATTTATATTCCTGTTATATTCATGTTGAATGGGAGTTTCAAGGGAGTTTTTTCTTGCCCGTGTGGGGGCATGGGTAAAGGGGGGTGTCATAAATATTTGGCCTGTTAAGCCCTTTGAGACTGTAATGGTGGTTAAGGGCTATACAAATAAAATTGAATTGAATTGAATTGAATGGTCGTGTCACCATGTACCCCGTGGCAGTGATAATCTTATCTAATAGGCCAACACTGAGCCTATGTGTTAATGTTTAAGAGGAGAAAATAAAAACTACAATCAAGAAAGGAATGCCAAACCTGGTATATCCAAGGTCTCTATATTGAACACACAGTATTTTACACTTAGAATGTAGTGCAAAATTAAAACCACAGCCTGTCAATCATAGGCAACTGCAGAGGACAAGGCAAATGGATTGCAATGAGGAGAAAGGGTTTAATTATTTGTTCAAGAACTCCAGAGTTGAGTGCACTCCAGAAAGAAATGACTGATTGTTTCAGCAGGCCGATTAATCCTTGAGGTAGCTATTCACAGTGCACTTCCGTCCCTATCTATCAAAAACGTATATACAATAAGTCCCTTCCTAGAAAGAGAGTGGTCCTCTAAACTTTATTATGTTTTTTAAACGCTGGTCGCATCCCTGAACCCGAGGTGAAGTATGTATAACACAGTACTGAACATAGTACTGTAGTACAACACAGTACTAAACATTTACTGTAGTACAACACAGTACTGAACATGTAGTGCAACACAGTACTGAACATATACTGTAGTACAACACAGTACTGTACTACAACACAGAACTGAACACACTGTAGTACAACACACTACTGATGATACTACTGTAGTAGAACACAGTACTGACTGTATACTCTACTACATCACAGTACTGAACATTGTACTGTACTAGAACACAGTTCTGAATGTGTACTGTACTACAACACAGAACTGAACATAGAACTGTACTACAGCGTAGTACTGAACATATACTCTACTACAATACAGTATTGAACATAGTACTGTAATACAACACAGAACTTAAATTGTGCTGTAATACAACCCAGTACTGCACATTTACTGTACTACCAAGTATGGAAAAAGGCTGGATGCCAACTCAGACTACCTTCTGGCTATCTCACCGTGTCAGTTGATGTGCTTGCCTTTCTTCAGCTGGCCTCTTTATGAAGCGGCTACCATCAGACTGATAAACACTGTTGATCTAATAAGATGGCACGCAGCCTCCTACTCATGGAAGATAGCTGATTACGCTGAGGTGGAGATGTGGGGCCCTTCTCTCAAGGCTTTCCACTGCATCGTAGGCGGTGTCTCCTGCAGTGTAACCATGTAGCACAAAGAACTATTTAACAGCTAGGATCAAAGTGTTGGAAACTAGTTTTGGAAACTAAATCCATACCTGGAGAATTCAAAACGGCTCATTAACTTCTCTCCGGTCAAACAAATGTGGATTGTCTTGAGGTTCTTATGTATTGGTCAGCTTATTTTCAGGTTTGTGTGTGAATGTGTGTGTGTGTGTGTGTGTGTGTGTGTGTGTGTGTGTGTGTGTGTGTGTGTGTGTGTGTGTGTGTGTGTGTGTGTGTGTGTGTGTGTGTGTGTGTGTGTGTGTGTGTGGGGGTGTGGGGGTGTGTGAGTACGTGTGCATGTACGTGTGTGTTTACATACGTGTGTGTGTGCTGTGTCAGTGAGTGCGTACGTGTGTGTGTGTGTGTGTGTGTGTGTGTGTGTGTGTGTGTGTGTGTGTATGTATGTACGTCTGTGTACGTACATGTGTGTGTGCGTACGTGTGGGTGTGTGTGTGTCAATTACTATGGAGGACCAAAGACCAAAGAGTATTGTAAACTAAATCCATACCTGGAGTATCCAGATCTGCTCATTAACTTCTCTCAAGTCAAACAAATGTGTATAGGTCTTGAGGTTCATATGTATTGATCAGCTTAATAGTGTATGTCTGTATGTGTGTGTGTGTGTAGGGCAAAGTTCTCAGGCTGTAGCGGTTGTATCGCTAACTGAACCCACGCTTAGCCACCTTCTCCACATAAGGCAGACTCATATGCAATGATTCGTGATGCAATCAGTGGGATGGGTGTTGACTTTACCACGCACACCTTTGGTGCTGTGTGCGTGCACCTGTGTGTGCGCTTGTGTGTACAGTCAGTAAATGCTGAAACGGCTGTGGCTTAAACCCATTCAGGGCATCTTTATTTAAACCATGGCAAAGAGGGACAAGGGGGCTGGGGATGAAAAGGTAAGGTAGGCTCTGCCTGGACCTGGGTCTCCTCTCTTAGTAGGATCACCCCTTGGATCGGGCCTGGGGTGGGGGCAACATAGGGCCGCAGATGTTAGCAGACCCAGGAAGAGGGTTTAGCTTCGGCTAGCCTTATTTGCTCCTATACTCTTTGGGGAGTCCTTCAGTCCCAAGCGGTCTTCATGTAACCCATCAGGTTCTTCTTTAACCAGATGCTCGGCCAGAGGCCGCTTACCGTACTTAGCGTGCTACCAGCATCCCCCTCTTGTCAATCACCTTTCCAACTGCCTTCCACCTGCCTGCCTGCACTGTCCCTCCCCAGCCCTGAGGGGGCCCTCTCTAGCCATGTGGGGAGCTGAGGGCCTCCCGTCCCTCTCCAGCCCTGTCCCTCCCCAGCCCTGTCCCTCCCCAGCCCTGTCCATCACCAGCCCTGTGCGGAGCTGAGAGCCTCCTGGTCCTCCCCAGTACCCGTCTGTGGGTCTCCCCATCAGATTCAGGGAGAGAGCAGCTGAAAGAGCGAACGTCAGACGGAGAGAGACGGAGAGAACTACAATTAAAAGAGTTGATTTATCTTGATGCTGGAGCTCTGGAGACACCCCGAGGGGCTGCTCTGGGAGTGCACAGGTTTTTCATGACATTAGGGGACTCAAATGAGGGGGAGAGAAGAGTGAGACTTTCATGAGGGGGAGAGAAGAGAGAGACTTTCATGACGGGGAGAGAAGAGAGAGACCGTCATGACGGGGAGAGAAGAGAGAGACTTTCATGACGGGGAGAGAAGAGAGAGGCCGTCATGACGGGGAGAGAAGAGAGAGACCGTCATTTGGGGAGAGAAGAGAGAGACCGTCATGAGGGGGAGAGAAGAGAGACTGTCATGACGGGGACAGAAGAGAGACCGTCGTGAGGGGCCGAGATGAGAGGAGTCATGAGGGGGAGAGAGACAAGAGGAGTCATGGGGGGGAGAGACGAGAGAACCATCAGACTTCCCAGAAACGAGGCCCCCGCGGACCTGTTGACTCCCCGAGCTCCTCACCCTCAGGCCCCCAGCGAGCTGACACACAGACCCCCGCCTGCTCCCAGATGGTCGCTCCGTGAGGAAGAGCTAAGGACCACTAGCTGACTGACTACCGGGCGGCAGAAGCTCAGGAGGTAGAGCTGGTTGACGGGTAACCGGAAATTTTAAATTCTATCTGTCGAGGTGTCTCTGAGTCGCTCTGTGTGGTCGACTCCGCCGTCGGAGTGTGAATGTGTGGATGAATGGTTGTAGGTTACTTTGAAAAGAAACGTCTGCTAAATCCCCTAAATGTAAATGTACTAAACACACCGCTGCAGCATTTGGATGCTAAACACACAGCGCTAAGTGCACCGTTGATAAGCACATGCTCACGTATAGCACATATATAGTCACAGGCTCCCACGGCTCCTGCCCGGTTTGTGAGAATTATGTCAACACGACAGGCCACAAGGGGAGCCAGGGCTTCGTAGTGCCCGGATTGGCCGTTGCCATAACGATGAGGGCGGGTTGAAGCCGGGGAAGGGGAGGGGACTAGGGCCAACTATTTAAGCCCTGCGCACAGCTCGCTCTCCTCGCCTCCTTCTCTCCTCACTGCATGCTAGCGTGCAAGCGCGCACATGTGTGTGTGTTTATTTATATGCCCCCGCCCCCTCTCTCTCTCCGTGCCTCATGCACTCCTGTCTGCCGGATCTTCATTCAGTTCCTCATCTTGCGTCTGGCCAGGGCACTGCTGACCGTCTCCCCCATCTCCTGAGCTTCCAGAGGTGCTCCTTTGCTTCTTCGTGGACCTCCTCTTCCTCGTGGTCCTCGGCATCCCCCTCCGCCTGCCCGTTGCAGCGAGCGGAGGCTGTGGATTTGGCCGGCACTGTGGGAGGCAGGCTCGACCGAGTGGCTTAAAGATAGAGACGGGAACGTAAAGAGAGAGAGAGAAGGGAGAGGAGAAGCCTGTGGATGATCTCGTCACTCCTGTAAGTAAGCAATGACTCCCCCCCCCCCCCTCCCTCCCCTCCCTCACCCCACTCCTCTACAAACTTGTCTCATCTATGTTGGCCGTTGCATGATAATGACCTCATCTTGCCTCGGGGGTTTGTGGCTTTGAGGAGGAGTGGCAGGTGGGGAGAGGTGTGTGAACCTTTCAGGTGTCACCCAGATTTGTTAAGTCATAGCGATATACGGAGGTGGAGACGAGGATCCGGTGAAGGAGGTAGATCAATGGTTGGTCTGATGGCTTAGATGAACATGTGTTACATTCGTTTCAGTTATTTTGTCCTTATATGTCGTGAAACCAAAGCAAACTGCAGCATGCCCTCCATGTGTCTCTCGCTCAGTCTCTCTGTGGGTCTCGCTGCTGTCTCAATGTGTGCCCCCGGCATCAGTGCTCAGGTGTGCACTGACCGTGTGGATGAGTGTTAAGGCAAGGGCACTTTTAATCCCAGTAGTCTAAGCTGCAGCACACACACACACACTGTTTACACAAGCAGAGGGTGTGTATGTGGGTATGTGTCTACGCACATCTTCATCTACTCAGTGTTTGTCCTTGGTTCGATCATACAGACCTATTCCTTATCATTTTTATTAAATATATATATTTTCATATACAGATTAATCTAGTTAGCTTCATTATCCTTGTGACACTCATTAGCCATTAGTGATAATACCAACATAAAACAACGGTGCTATTATGGATTATTATGGCTTTTTCTCCTACCATTGGCAGCGCAGAAATCAGCTTCTCTCCTGGAGCGAGTTCATGATAATACAGTACAGCACTAGTTCACATCTCAAGTCACATGACAGAAGCACCACCTTAAAACAAATGCCAGCAAGGGGTTTGTGTTTTGAATGGGCTCTCTTGTGATCCCCGGGTCCTGACGGACACCATGTGTACCGTCCTTATGCTGCTCTCAGGAGCAGAGACACATTCAGCAACCAAAGGTATCTCTACTGCAGGGGATAGGGATACGTCAAACAGGAGTAGGACTCACATACTTGGTTCTAGCGTGTCAATCGATCATCAATCTGAGAAATAAGTATCGATATGGGTGGATCTATGTATGTTTTTGCTTCTGTGATTGTGATTGGAGGGTGGCCATGAAAGTGTTGCTCGTGTGCATAATTTACAGCATGACACTTGTTTAAGAGCAGCTTGAATGTCAGTAACCAGTGAGTAATGTGAGTGAGAACTCACTGACCTGTGATGGTGGTGTCTGTTGTCTCATCAATTCCTGACATAGCTATAGTCATCTCAGCTTTCTTTAAATGGACATGTAATTACTTAACCCTACTCTGCGAGATTGTTTAAGCTGTAAACTCTCTGTTCTGTTTCTTGTGGTGTTTGCACTCTTAACTTGGAATTGAACATAGGAGTAACTCCAGTCTAGACTCCAGTCTAGGCTTTCATTCTGAATGGTGATTCGTGATGATTATAATCATGACTCCTGCAGTATGATCTAAATGCAAACAACCATTTTTGCTTCTTCTCACTGATATATATTTCGGTTTGGATGATTTTGTGTGGTTGTTTTGGTGTGATGTGTCGGCAACTATATTTGAGTGTGGTGTGTGTTTTTTCAACGAGGCAGTAGTTCTGAATGGGCTTCATTCAGCGACAGTGTTGCCCGTGGCCAGATACGAGCCCATCTTGGGAGTCTGGTAAAAGTCATCCTGCTGTAAGCGAAACCACTTAACGTGTCTTGTTATATCATCTGTGAAGGCCTGCTCTTTTGCTTGCAACAAGAGACCATATTGTTCTTGGTTGGCTTGAACTTTATTTCCAGGCTTTATTGCTCGTTAATTGCCTCTGTGATTGACAATCTGTGGGGTCAACATTGCTTATTTGAGAATCAGGTCCTAGTACCTAGTATCTAGATGGTTGGTCGTGGGATGTTTTGCATTAGTACAGAGTGACTGATTAGGGACCTGGGTCCTTATAGATTTGACATTTGTACTTGAATGCACATCTGATCTTCTTCGTCATCAACTTATTGAATATTTCATAATGGTTCCTCTCATTGATTACTGCAACCGGCAGCAGTACCCATGACTATTGGAAAATCCACAAATTGGTGGTTGAAAAAGATGTCTGCAAATCTATCCAAACACAGATCGTAGGTTTTTGGAGCACATTGAAGATAGCTCATTCAGAAGAAGATAAACATTGTTGTCCCTCAACTATGGCACATGTAGTTGTGTTTGGCTCACGTGGCTCTCATTCAAACTCTGAACAAGTAATAAATTAAAACAAATGATTAATACTTTAGTTAATAAATATTAAGCTAGCACAGTAGAGTCAATGTGTTCTTTGCCCCCATGATTTGGCCTCACGGTCTGGACTCTCCGTCCGGACAAAATCTTGGGAACATGAGGACAAGCAGGCCTACACCACCCAGCAGATCAAAGACGCGTCCGCAACGACTGGAGGATTATTTATGACATATTGGTAATGGGGCTGTGATCACAGAAGTAGCTCAACATCTGAGAACAAAGCACTCTGTTCTCTGAAACACAAGTTCACTGAAAGCCCATAAGATGTGGAATATTAGAAATGACAGTTCAATGCTCTGTTCAAATCTGCAACCCAAACAAATGTATTTTCTACCATCTAAATGGATTAAATCCAATGTTAAGCATTGACTGGTGCTCACAGACTAACGGTGCCCCTTGTATTAGACACATCCGCTCTGTGATTTAGAATGAGTGGCTGCATCCGTTTTCATCCGAGGTGACTTCATTTCATCGAAGATAGAGCCCATGCACCCATTTCTCTTTTCCACACACGTTCACTGACACAACTAATCATCGCGTTGTTGCAACCGTTATAGTTACGTTGACATCTACATTTAGGGCATTTTGCTGACGCTTTTATCAAAAGCGACTGACAACCATTCATTCACGCAAGCACACCGACGGAGTCAACCACGCCTGGCATCAGCCAGCCTGTCAGGAGCAGTCAAGGTGAGGCATATTGCTCAGGGACACCTCTGCACTCAGCTAGGAGGAGCAGGGGATCAAACTAGCAAACTTCCGGTTACCAGTCAACCCGTTTTACCTCCTGAGCTACTGCCGCCCTAGTTACAGTAACAGCTATGCATACCAACATTTTACAAACAGTCTCAAATACTGGTATGACTCCCCGGCAGTCTGTGTGCTCTCCGAATGAATCCATTCCTCTCCAACACCAAACCATCACAGTGGCGTCATGCAATGGCTGTTACATCTGGCTATCTCTCCGAGGCCTGTAGCGTCAGCGTGACGCAGCTGATCTGGTCATGAGGCGGTTGGCAGTGGCTGGCCTGGCAGGTCATCCCCCCCTCCTCCCAAAGCTCTCAGGGGGAGCAGAGGAGCCGAGCAGCTTTAGATCATTGCCATCTTTTGTTTACCCGTGATACCGTCCCCCCCCCCGGCGTCAAAGAGCAGAAGAGGGCCCCGATGGATGGGTGTGTGATCGTATGTTGAGGACGGCTGGGGGGCTGTGAGTCACCGCTATCTCCTCCAGGGAGGGGGGGAAGCAGGCCCAAGTGGAACATGCAGCACTGAAGTCAAGACGGGGAGACACATTCAGCACAGGTGATGTAGATCACCCCGGCAGACAGAAAGGTCAGGAGAGCCGTGTCCGAGCCTGTTGTTGAAAATTACTGCAGACGAAATTAGGTATATATGTCTCAGGGTTTTACGTTAAACATTTTTGTACAGTTGTACTATCAAGTGATCAAACACTGCGATTGGGGCAATGGAGTGATCCTTTGAATAAATGTCTGTCAAGTCCCTATGGACAAGTGTCGGTGGCAAAACCCTATATATCGCTGGGGAACACTACCGCTTCTCGTCAAAGGTGGTGCCAAAATGAATATAGTGGATAGGAGGAGGAGGAGTTGGGGTTCCCAACCTTTGTCGCCAGGTTGAACACAAAATAATTACCAAGAGCTTTACGCGGACCACCTCATATGCAAACGGTAAAATATAGATGAATGTGCTGGCTGAGCAAATAGTGCCAGTGGGTCATTAAATACACCAGTAGAAGTGCAAGGAGGACAGTTTGTTAGTAAAAAACATCAGGGAGGGACATTTAAATGGAAAGAACTTGATTGCATGCAACTATTAAAATAATATTAAAATAAAACACCCACCATAACCTGTGGTACACACCGACCATAACCTGTGGTACACACACCAACCAAACCTGTTGTACACACACCCATCATAACCTGTGGTACACACACCCAACATAATCTGTGGTACACACACCCAACATAATCTGTGGTACACACACCCACCATAACCAGAGGTGCACATACCCACCAGTAATGGGTATGTGATCCTTTTAAAGGAATTGCGGAAATATTCTTGCATAAAATAAGAACTGAATGTTGATCATACTTTCTTTTTTCAGTTTGAGTTGAGGCTGGTCGTTGTTTTCTGAGGTGAAGCTGAATGTTGCAATACATGTTGATAAGGAATGTCCAATCGTGTGTTAAACGCAGCAATACAATTTGTTATAAGGAAAGGGAAGGCTGTGTGTTTTTTGCTAGATAATGAGCAACTGGTTTGGGCTTTTGACAGGAAAATCGATCAAAAATACTATAAAAAGTCTCTCCAAAGATTTACCACTTTATCAAACTACAATAAAATGTATTATGATACCATAAGGGCAGTCGGTGCAATCACTTTTTCTAATTTGCTCAAATTGGTGGCAGGCGATGCCTCCCATCAAGTGACATCACGTTGAGCCAATGAGAGACCCATTGGATCCAATTTCAGCCATTAGGAGCCAGCAAGGCTTTGCCTGTGACATGTTTCTCTTTTCCTTTTTTCCGACTTCTGACATCAGCCCTTTGCTTGCGGCGGCGCGCTCAGGGAGCATGTCAACAATGGACTAGTCTGCTGTTGACCCAGCAACATGAGGTGTTTGTTGTGCTTGTGTAGCCCCAGTGTTTTACAGTAGGTCCACTGTCCACACACACATCATGCATGGGGCAGGAGGGGCAGGGGACTGCCAAGGGGCTGGGGATAAACAGAGAGAGGCAGGAAGACAGAGGATGTATTGTTACGTCGTCTGCGTTGTTGACGGTAACATTCACCAGCCTTAATCTGAGGTGTCTCAACAGTACGCTCCACTGTACACCCATTAATAACAGTCGGGGCCTCATCGACTTTACACTTCTTTAGTGATCATTTGAGCAGTGTTACTGTGTCCATATAGCGCTGTGCCATTTGAAGGTGACCTCTTAAATGTTCATCATGATAAAGTGCATCGGTTTTGAGACATAAGATGCATCTTATTGTTAACCTACCTTTGCAATACCAACACTATTTACTATTAACCTCTTTAAATCATACAGTAATATGTGAAGAAGAACATTCTGGCAAAATAAAATTATTCAAAATAATAACAATAAAAAGGTTATAATTCAGGCTGTGTTGAATGAAAGGCTATATTTCAGTCTTTCAAACAGCTGACCACCAATATCAATGTCCGGATCAAATCAGGGCCTTGGGAAATGTAATTATAAGAGATGAGCAGGGCCAGATTTTCTGTGATGCATGGGACGTCCACAGAGAGGCTGGTCATTGTTACTTAACCATTATTAAATAACCCTATTATTATTATGTTTCCCCTGAATCCATCCCTAGCGCCCCCTTTCACCTCTGAGAGGCACTGCACTCAAAGGACAAGGCTACCATGAGCAGCTTGTGTGTGTGTGTGTGTGTGTGTGTGTGTGTGTGTGTGTGTGTGTGTGTGTGTGTGTGTGTGTGTGTGTGTGTGTGTGTGTGTGTGTGTGTGTGTGTGTGCTGGGGCAGACAGTAATGTAACTGCAGGGAAAGGTTTGGCTTGAGTGCACATCAACCCTGTATCAACACACATGCACACACTCAAACCCACACGACAACACACTCACAGATGCATGGACGTTGTAGACACACAAACATTTGTGCTCTTTTTTATTTTTCTCCCTTCACGTGCACGGGCGCACACTAATCTGCTGTTTCACCACAGGAAAGTAAATGGCATGACGGGAGAAGACACAAAGTTCTGAAGAAAGAAAGAAAGAGGAGTCCTATTTATTTATGCCTCACCACAAGCCTTGACGTGGGCAGGTATTCTGAAGCTGTGCTTCCCTCTCTATTGTGCGTTCTAAAGCTGCGTTCTGCACGCGTTCGTTCAGGTTTTACCTTCAATGCACAAACCTTCTCAGGGTCTTTCCAGCTGAGCACCGCGTACTGAATAGAAAAGTAGAAAGGCCCACGCATTTATGAACATACTTAATGTTTTGAGAAAAACACAATCTTTTAAAGCTGACCATCTATCCACATGGTTAACTTCAGCCATACCAAACGCAACCAGGATTACACTTATGGCTTGTGATGGGGTTGGCTTTTCATTAAAAGGTGTATATTTATTGTAGTAGACCAATCTTGAAAATGTCAATGTTCAGTTATAACCTTAAAAAAAAAAATCCTTTGATAATGATCACCTTTACTACACCTTTGATAATGATCACCTTTATTAGTCGTAATGTTTCGCTCCTAGACCTTCATCAAACTGATCTCTGGTCAGTGAACATAATGAACTAACAAATGAGAGAAGAAAGAGACAAAAGGCGTAGAGGAGGGAAACAAAACACTGTGGCTGAGACACAGATATAGCACATGTACACATCATGTGTTGTGTTAGGCAGCGCACATGAATATGTGTCATAGCTCATAGGCCCGGTGAACCATAAGACACGCTCAGCTCATGTGTTTTATTGTAGCTGACCCACTTCTCAATGAGCAGCCAGGACAGAAGGGTCATTATTTACATTTTCAATGTGTTATCAAATAATAGCGGACAACAAAAGCAGCAGTTTCAGAAGATCTTGTAGGCTATTTAAAACCCTAAGATTTCAGGAAGTTCATTTAGATATAGCATTTGTCCCCTTGCTGAAAAATGTACCAATTAAAATCAAATGAGGCTAATGTTTTTAAATTTCCAGAGGGAGAATGTTGTGTTCAGTCTGTTCGGTACACAATACGCATTTGTGGACAATGTGCAAGATCCCCTTCAAATCCGCAAAATATTGTAAAAAATTGTAACCAATGTGTCCTCTTAAAAGGGAGCCATAGTTTCTAAAACCATTACCGTGTCAAATCGTTTTTAATGCATTCTATACAAACACGTATTCAAATGAGAGTGTTGCTAACAAGAAAGGTGCTTTCCATGTGAGCTTCAAATCATACAGATCAAAAGATTCTGGTGCATTACGAGATCGACAATGCATGAAATATCCAGTTTTTCCAGGGCTTGTTGAACTAGAGGATGGCCAGCAGGATAAGACGACCGTGTCTAGGCATAATAGTTCAATGCATAATAGTTTTAATGCTTTGCAGTGAATGATCAAACGATTCTCCTTTAAGGATGTAAAATACTTTTTCAAGTTAGCTACTAATTAGCAAATTGTAATTATTTTTCGACTTGCAGTACCAAAATACAGACTTGTATTTAACACAAACAGACATTCAGCCCATGCTCAATGCCGAATAAATAAAAGCAAAGTAGCCTAACGTGTTATGTCTCAGAGAAGAAAACAAAGACAATCATTGTTATCGTTGATTTAAGAGAAATTACCTCTATGTCCACTCTAGAGGCGTGGGAGAGGGAGAAGGAGAGAGATAGAGGGAGAAGGAGAGCGATAGAGAGGAAGGAGAGAGATAGAGGGAGAAGGAGAGAGATAGGGGGAGAAGGAGAGAGATAGAGGGAGAAGGAGAGAGATAGAGGGAGAAGGAGAGAGATAGAGGGAGGGAGAAGGAGAGAGATAGAGGGAGAAGGAGAGCGATAGAGAAGAAGGAGAGAGATAGAGGGAGAAGGAGAGAGATAGAGGGAGAAGGAGAGAGATAGGGGGAGAAGGAGAGAGATAGAGGGAGAAGGAGAGAGATAGGGGGAGAAGGAGAGAGATAGAGGGAGAAGGAGAGCGATAGAGAAGAAGGAGAGAGATAGAGGGAGAAGGAGAGCGATAGAGAAGAAGGAGAGAGATAGAGAGAGAAGGAGAGATATAGAGGGAGAAGGAGAGAGATAGGGGGAGAAGGAGAGAGATAGAGGGATAAGGAGAGAGATAGAGGGAGAAGGAGAGAGATAGAGGGAGAAGGAGAGTGATAGAGAATAAGGAGAGATATAGAGGGAGAAGGAGAGAGATAGGGGGAGAAGGAGAGAGATAGGGGAGAAGGAGAGCGATAGAGGAAGAAGGAGAGAGATAGAGGGAGAAGGAGAGAGATAGAGGGGGAAGGAGAGAGATAGAGAAGAAGGAGAGAGATAGAGGGAGAAGGAGAGAGATAGAGGGAGAAGGAGAGAGATAGAGGGAGAAGGAGAGAGATAGAGGGAGAAGGAGAGAGATAGGGGGAGAAGGAGAGAGATAGGGGGAGAAGGAGAGACATAGAGGGAGAAGGAGAGCGATAGAGTAGAAGGAGAGAGATAGGGGGAGAAGGAGAGAGTTAGAGATCTCAAGTAAAGCCGGAGGAGAGAGGTGTGGGTGCCCGTTTTACATGTCCAGGGAGGATGGTGGCAGCACAAGATAGTTCGTTCTCTGCTCCTTAGGGTTAGGTGCGTTTTTATACTCAGTGCAGTGAGGTTATTAAGGTGTACGTGTGTGCGCTACTACTGTGTAGAAGTAGTCTGCTCATCAGTGGACTTAAGCCAACTCCTAGACCTAGAAACGTAGACCTAGAGAAAGAGATGACAGACTGCGGCGTGCCAGAAAAGAGCACTCTTGATTGTCTAGGGGGGCCACAAAGGGCCCCACAACGCACACTTCTCCAAACAGAGGAGTCTGTTGTCTGTAAACAAGACCAATGGAACGAATCGCCATTCACAACACAAGCGCTGAGGCAAATGGACGCACGCATGCAGACTGCTTTAAGGAGCTTGTGCCGTGCACCTTTATCAAACTCAGGTTGTGCATTCCATGTCGGCTATAAAGGGAGAAACAACGTACTCAGAGAGATTTAAAACTCCCTGCGTGTGAAATAATCTCCCCATTATTCTTAGTAAAATAACATATGAGCGTAATAATAAAGAAAATAACACTACCGTGTGTGTGTAGCAAGGTTGGTGAAATGTATACAGTCTTGTTTAATACTTGATTCCGATTTGTCAGTAACACTGAAAGGGTGTGCATTATTTTTGACTAACAGAAAACCTCTATCCGTTATGGGCTGCAAATAAACGCGTTGTATCTCCAACAGATGTTGCCTTGACAACGCAAAAGCAATATGGTTAAAGAACCACGGAAGAATATTTGAAAATACAGTATGTATAGATATTTGTACCCAGGCACGGCGGTGATATCCTGATGGGGCATTGAGTCATAATGATGATATGTTTAGGATTGACAGCGGCGGCTTCAGGAAAGCCGTCCTCTGACATGCAAACTCAGTACTCACCTGTTTAGTTATTGAAACACAAGCTAAGACACACATATTGTTGTCCCTCCAACCAAGTTTCATTTGAGTTTCCTTTTCTTAAGAATGTTAATTCGAAGGTGGAAGGATTTTTCCAGGAGTATGAAACCTTCCTTTGTAATCAAGCCTCTATGTTTTACAATGAATGTGAATTTTCTATCTGTTTCGAACCTAATGGCTGTCTGGATGCGGAAGGGTTAGTTTAACAAAATTTGTACGGTGAATGTACAGTTACAGAAATACATTTATGACAGCAAAAGGGTTGGATTAAGATGAGGTCCTTTACACATACATATATATATATATAACAGGTATAATAAAAAGTTGGTATAATGTATAACCTGTGTTCCCTTCTCTTCCCCGCAGTGGAGCGCTCGCGTGTGCGCGCGCGAGAGAGAAGAGACAGAGACAGAGACAGATAGACAGAGAAGCCTGGGCTGCCTGTTATGTAATGGTACGGTGCGCACAGGGGTCCAAAGGCAGTGATCAGCCTCCATCCCACTGTTACTGTCTCATTAACGCACGGCAGAGAGAGCCCACATGAGACAAGAAAGAGAGAGTTTGGAAGCATGCCTTCGCCATTGTGTCCTAATGATGGTTCTGCGGTCGGCCACCACGGTAGAATGTGGCACATCACAATTAAGTGTGTGTGTGTGTGTGTGTGTGTGTGTGTGTGTGTGTGTGTGTGTGTGTGTGTGTGTGTGTGTGTGTGTGTGTGTGTGTGTGTGTGTGTGTGTGTGTGTGTGTGTGTGTTTGTGTGTTTGTGTGTTTATGTTTGTTTGTGTTTGTGTCGGCAACCAAGCTCATATCTAACATAAGGCATGATAGTCAAATGGTCCTGATTTTTACTTTAGAACTTTTGGGCTGTAAATGGAGAGGGAAGATGTGGGTGAGATGGTTGGGTGGCCGAGTGGGAGGATGACTGCCTGGATTTGTGGGTGGATGGATGGGGAAGTGTCTAAAACATAGTTCACTAACACATTGTAGCATGATCAAAGGGTACCTATCATGTGAAGTCATCAACTTCATTGAATCCATTGTGGGATGTTGTGGTCTTTAAATGCCTATATGGAATAAACAACTCTGTCCGCCATGCTGCATGCCTTGTGTTTGACTTTTCTCTCTTCCTCTCTCTCTCTCTCTCTCTCTCTCTCTCTCTCTCTCTCTCTCTCTCTCTCAGACCCTGCTCATCCCCACCATGAACAAGATGAAGAACTTCAAGAGGCGCTTCTCTCTGTCTGTGCCACGCACCGAGACCATCGAGGAGAACGAGTACACGGAGCAGATCAACCAGCTCAACATCCGACACACCCAGGGTACACCCCCCCCCCCCACACACACACACACACACACACACACACACACACACACACACACACACACACACACACACACACACACACACACACACACACACACACACACACACACACAAACACAGGGCTTATGAGGTGAAGTCTAACTTCCCTCCCCAGTGGAACTTAAGCTTGTCTGAACCATCCTGATCATCTAATCAGCCCACGTCTACACAGACTGAGGGACATGATTAGATCTAGTGAGTGGCAGTATCTCAGGAGGTAACGACTGTTGACTGGTAACCGGAAGGTTGCTGGTTCGATCCCCTAGCTGAGTGTATAGATGTCCCTGAGCAAGGCTCCTCACCCCGACTGCCTCCGACAAGCTGGCTGTTGCCCTGCGTGGATGACTCCGCCGTCGGTGTGTGATGTGTGTATGAATGGCTTTAAGTCGCTTTGGATCAAAGCATCAGCAAAATCCCCTGAATTAAAAAATGTAAAATGTAGTGCAGGGGTGCAGTTAACAAAATAATCTGTCAATCTATGTTACTGCTCAACCAGCGGCGACATATCAACCGTACTGTTCACACGTCTATGTACGCCCCCGCCGGGGCGGGGGTCCTCTGATTCCGGGGTATTGTGGTTGGATGTTACATATACGGAGAACCCACTAACTTCCTGTACAACTTCCTGAAAGACTTCCTCAGGTTTTCACATGACCTTTTACAAACATATGGGTACAAGCACTCCATTTACATCTTCTTTCCTAATTCCTTATCCTTTCTAATTCCTTTGATAAAAAACGTTTTCTTTGTCTACCTGTTCCCCGTTGATATTTGTGTGGATTGTGTTCTGCATTGCTGCCATTGACCTCGGTGGGACAAAAAAGATGGATGGTGGTGTGTTTGTGTGCGTGTGCATGCATGTGTGCGTGTGTGTACATTAGGGTGCATCAAATTTCAATGGACATTTTTTTATTTCAAAATATCAATTTGGCTGGCATTGCACTTTGTTCCAATTAACATAAAAGTGACTTTTGCAAAGTTTTGAGGAATTCCATTGAGATTTAGGGGTGGCACCTAACACATGAACTTTGGCGAAATTTCGAAAAATTTGCAATTTTTACTCTAATTGCCTAAAGGTTGACCTGGAAATGTTGAGTACAGTGAACTTTTACACAGTTGCATGTTCAATAGGGTTACCAAAGTAAAAGTTGTTTGTTTGCCCTTTGGGCAACTTGGGCATTTCTCAGAATTCTACTTTCAAGATTCTCCATTAATTTGTTTTATAGACTAAATGAATGGAGTTCAATGGGACATGTTCACGTGGCCTTACCCTGAATTTTGTGCAGCAGTGATGGATGTCGGACAAACACATAAAGTTTAATTGACTATATTGTTAAACACAAGGGGTGATGCTGACACACTTAAAATAACAAACCCTCTCTAGTGGCTTACTCACTGGCAACTAACAGTACCTAATGGTAAGAGCTGACACTAACTAAACTTCAAACTTAATTGCTCAGTCTGTGCCAGAGTCTGCTCCACTAAGCAACATCACCTGGGAGAAAGAGAGAGGAAATGGAACCTGAACTCTGAACCTAGCCAGTGCATCTCCCCCCAGATATGCCTCCCACCCACCGCCCTAGAGTAACCGTCCTATTCAGGGATTAGCTTGCGTTTTTAGCGGTGGAGGTTCTGCTGTTGGTTGCGGTCATTTTCAACTGCCTGCAGCACAATATGCAGGTGCTGCTCCTCCCATGACACTGCAACGAAGTCGGATGTGAGCTTGACGCCACACTTGGCACAGTCATTGACCACGTTCATTGCACGTACATTGACCTCACTTAATTGAACGCAGCATTAATGTGCAGTTGGTGCATTCGAAAGCAGCAATCCTTATTGGCGAGGTCAGCCAAGCTGGTGATTGGCAAGAGGGTGGGGAACTTTGGCTTGACAAAGCCAGTGCCAAAGCGCTGCCCAGGGATGTGCATGGGGAGATCAGCGGGCTTGTGCTACAAGATTGCTCTGGCAAGTGCACACTTGTCATCATTGGGCACCTTTCTGCTGAAGAGAGCCAGGGGTAGCATCTCAACAGTTAGGTACCAGCGATGCCTCTCCATCGCCTTGATCGCGGATGCTGCAATGCCCTCATCTACAGCCTTGTATGCCTGCAGGTGGTGGTAGAGTGTCAGGTCATTCCAGGCAGCATCTACAGCTTTCTCGCAGGTCAACCACCACTTTGCATAGATGTGTCTAATGAAAATGGCAAATGCCCAAATCTTCGGCACCTGCTACCGCGTGTGGTGATTGTGCCCTGGGGAAGCAACACGATGTGCTTCTCCATCAAAGCCAGCTTGAGTGTATAGAGCAGCTTGGCCATCCATCGTGCCTTGTGGAGCGCTCCCGGTTATTGGAAGGTCACTGCAGTCTGCTCTTCACCATCTGCATCCAGATACACAAGACACAGCTGCACAAACTCATGGTAGTCACCTCGCTTGTGGTCAGTGACTTATTTTGCGCACCTGACAAGTTCAGCACGTAAATTGCCCAGGAGTGGTTGCTCGTGTTGCCAGGAATGTAGCGGGACCAGTAGCTGCTGTATTCTTGTGGTAATAGGTTACATTTCTGTCAGAGACGTGTGAACAAGGTAACCTCTGGCGAGCATGATGTCTCCACCTTCAGGTCTGTGAAAACCTGGTTCAGGAGGACCTCACCAATGTGGTGCCGGCACCCAGACCAAAGCTGTGGTCGGCCCAGTGAGAGCTGTATGGCAATGCAGGCTGCTGTGAGATGGCCAGTGTTTGAGGTAATGTTGTCAAAGGCCATGTTGCCAACCTGGTCAGCGCACCACCAGTCCTGCAGCAACTTGCATGTCAACCGGGCAATGATCACTCCACATGCCTCATTGGTCTAATTCTTATCGCCGGGACACCAAGCAGTTTCAGCCGCTCTGCATTTCCAACCACTGTAAGACGCTCCTCCACCTGGCGCACATTGCTGAGCATCGGTGTTAACTTGGTGTCCACTGCTTGTGCTGTTCCTCACTGATTGTCTCCAGCTCTTTGCGTCTTGATCGGTGAGCTGTTTCGTAAGATGCAGAGAGAGTCTACATTCACCGCCTGACACTGCAACAAGGCCACGTGTGAATGCAGCCTGTTGCATTGGTGACATCCTCAACCTTGTAGCCAATGACACGACACTTGGTCGGCTAAGGAAGTCAGGTGGAATTAAGACGTTTGTTCCAGTCTTCTTATGCTTGTGGGATGGCTCAGATGGTGGAAAGACTGTGTCAGTATCCTCCTCTGACTCCTCATCACTCTCCGACTCCAAGCTTGACATTGCCGTCATCTCCTCCAGCTCCTTTACACAGCCGGCTGTTTGGCTGCAGCGGCACCTTGACGCTCCTCTCACTGCTTCACCTTGAGCTGCAGCTTTTTGTCCAATACACCAAATGTGGCCACTCTGTCAGTCTTCATGCTGGCCAAGAAAGCTAGGTCTTCTGGGTTATCAATCAGGTTTTCGACCTTTGAAGGCCACAACGGAAATGTGACATCAAGTCTTCACTTCATGTCCAGGGAGATTTTCAGCAGCTTGTTGTTAGCATTGACTAAGTCTACCATCTTGTGGCACGCTTGTGTGTGCCAATACCTATTAATACAACTTGATGACACAATGACACAACTACAGATATGATAGTAACGTGTAATATTGCATACCCAACACAGAAAGATCACCTCAAACAGAAAGATCACCTCAGTTTTCTTAAGATGTAGTATTGTTTACCTCAGATCTCCATGGCGACCATTGAGCACTGTTAACCACTTTATCCAACAAAAACAGATGTGTGGTGGCCCCCCTAAATCATCATGTACTGGAAAAATATTTTGCATATGTTGTTTCTACATATATTGGAACACTTATAGCACCCAGCCATATCAAAATTCAAGAATTGTGTTTTTTGATGCACCCTAGTGTACATATATGTGTGTATGATGTTTCCATTTTTTGTCAAAGCAGAACCCTCAAGAGGTAAGTTGGAATACATACAGAAAAGGTTGTACAGCGAAAGGAATGAATGCAGATTGAGCCTTGTTTAGCTTAAGTGCATCACTAATCACACACAGTGTCTGAGTGCACTGGTGTGTGTGTGTGTGTGTGTGTGTGTGTGTGTGTGTGTGTGTGTGTGTGTGTGTGTGTGTGTGTGTGTGTGTGTGTGTGTGTGTGTGTGTGTGTGTGTGTGTGTGTGTGTGTGTGCTTGCGTGCACTGATAGCTATCACACAGAGGATAGCAGCTGGATTTTTGCTTCCACACTCCCTAGCGTCGTTGTGTCTGCCTCTCTGTCTGATTCATGAAGGTCAGCCATGAGGGAGCAGGAGAGGAACAGAGAGAGAGAGAGAGAGAGAGAGAGAGAGAGAGAGAGAGAGAGAGAGAGAGAGAGAGGGAGAGAGAGAGGGAGAGGGAGAGGGAGGGAGAGAGACATATATATAGCCCTTATTCCCCTCTCCCTCAGTATACTTATTTTCTTCATTATCCAGTGCTTTGGACTAATCCTAACCCCAGCTGAAAAAAACGAACCCTTAATGGTAATAATTAATAATAACTATTTTTTAACTGAAAAGGATTTTGAATGGATAACTTCTTGCAGAATTTCAATGTACTATTTCAAAAATGAATTAGAAGGGCTGAACTTCGGCAAAATAATCATCATTCAGAAATAGAAGCTGGCTACTAGCTCACACAATAGCAACTCAAACGGAAAAAAACGAACCCCTTATGGTTATAAATAATGACTATTTTATAACTGAAAAGGATTTTGAATGGATAACATATTGCATCATTTTTAAGTACTATTTCAAAATTGAATTTGAAAGGTTGAACTTGGGCAAAATAATATGTATTTTCAGAAAATGGAAACTGGCTACCGGCAGAACAAATCACATCAGCAGGGGGGTTGTTATTGGCCAACATCGAGATCATAGAAATAAAAATAAGACTGGATCTGGACGTTAATGGAAGAACACACACAAAGAAAAGCAGGGGCAGCCTGATGAAAAAACAAGAAAAAGAAAGATGGAAGAATAAATATACAAAGTAGGGTAAAACACAGAGACACGCAGCAGCAACAGAGAAAATGGTAGGAGTGACATACATTTCATATTGCATCTGGACCAGCCAACATCAATGTTGGTTTACGAAACAACACAAATCAATGTCTATCCTACAACTGAAATAAACAGTAGGCAACCATATTATCAACTATGCACAGACCATTGTGCATAGTTGATAAGACCACAGCATCCGTCCATTGACAAAGATGTTTTAAATGTGGAAAATATTCAACGCTCATGTGTCGGTGAACAGCATCAAACTCTACAAGGAGACAGAAAAGCCAGTGATTCTCGGTTCACTGACTACCTCGCTCTTAGGATGCATGTCATCCTTTAGCATGTGGAATATGTCTAATGAGTATTCTCCTGCCCAACCCCCCCCCCCCCGCACACGTACACACACACACACACACAGAAACACACACAAGCACACACATATATCTATAATTATAACCACACACGCAGACACACACATATACACACATACACACACACACACACACACACCATACAAGGACATGATTCACAATAGCTGAGGGTTATAGCTGCACTTTATACTTTTCATTCAGTGAGCCAACCCCGAAGAAATCGGTTTCGCCTGAAACAAGCAAGATGGGCATTTAATAAACGAATCCTGAATAGATTAATGAATCGCGCGTCCATGGCTGCATAACAAGCTCTCTTCAATCAGGTGTAATTGCGTTTTTCCTCAGAGAAACCCCCCACGTTTGGCCGCTATTGATTCTGACATTGGTGGGGACTTGCACTGGAAGCTGAGTGTTTTCCAGATAGTTTCCTTTTGCAGATAGTTAGTTATGGTAGCCACACTCTCATCCACAGACACCCAGACAAGGGGTGCACACCAGGGTGCAGAATACTGTAGATCCCAGGATTAGAGACCCCTGATTGAAACTTGAAACACCCAAAAGGCCTAAAAAGCAAGTTTTCAGCTAAAATCTAGTTTTTTTCTATTTAATTTTACTTTGAACTGTAATCAGCTTAACATGTGTTGCCTTGGCACCTGCCTCTCCACCTCTGTTTCAGCGTCTACCTGGCTGGACTGCTTCTGTCAGACTCTTAAAGAGGCTCCTTATAGCCGCCTTTATTTTTTGGCTGCAATCCTAATGAGCATGTTGCTTTCTTCCTGCCTGAGAGAATCATGCAAATCAGTCAAATTTCCCAACCGACACCCAATGTAATTCAACCTCTAAGAAACAACGACCAAGTCTGACACTGTCACATTGCTAGGTAACAACAATTAACTTCTGGTATTTTCTACTAACCAGGAATATTCATGAAAACCATATGAATACGTCTCTGAAAGTACTAACCCAGAATGGTATGCAGGGTACTTACGCTCCTCATTCATCACTGATGCACAGGATGTGGAACTTAAATAAACAAACATTTTTAGAAAGCCTCAATCCCTCCCCTCCATGGGACATGATTGCTGCAAAAACATGTATATGGCTGTGAACGGCAAATATTTTTGTGAACTCGTTCGAACTGTCGATGCATGACATATATGCTGTTTGTAAATTTAAAAGACGATTTTGCAAGTAAAGGAAATCGCAGTTCGTTACAGTAGAACGGTTGAAGTGAAATAACATGAAAATACATTATACCAAAAGACGACGGCACAGACGACACACCTGAAAGGCAGCTTCAGTGACGTCGTAACCTTCCTTCTCTACGAGCTAGCGAGAGCCTCTGAAGCTAGCTAAACACGATGCCTGTGTGTTCCGTACTGGGATCTAGTCACACAAGCAAGCAAGCTGTCTTGTTTTGTGCTTCCCGGATGTTAAATGAACCAGGAGTAACTGGATGAATCACATCAGGTGAGATACATGTTGGTGTTGGTGACTTGTAATCGTGCGAGGAAACGGATGCAGTTTTAACGCAAACATATACCAACATATACCATAACACAACATGTGCCTTTACTGTTTTATGCCAATTTTCTCTTGAGGGACAAATTTATCTGCCAGTAGCTAGATTCCATTTTCTGAAAATACATATTATTTAGCTTCAAGCTCAGCCTTTCTAATTTGTTTTTTGAAAATTAATTGATGCATAATGATCTCATAAATTTGAGGAAGGTGTAATTCATTGCATCCTTAAAACTGGATCAAATAAACTATTTGCCTCACACAGTTAACTACTGAAGCCTATATTCTTTCCGAAATGGAGCAACCATGGTCCGCAATTACACAATTACATTCTAAAATAGCCGTTTTACCCATTGTGATGTGAGGTTCTATGACAGCTTCCATGTTCTGCCGGTACGTGACGCCAATGCACTACTACACCAATGAGGCGAGAGAACAATATCTGTTAACGTTGTCTGCCATCCATTTTGATGCTGATATGTGAGTCAATTAATAACCTCTTTGGTTTCTCACCTGATTTCCTACTCCTCTCATATCCTCTCCTACCTAAACCTCTTCCTCACACTCATAACTGCCGTGGTATTTTACAGACCTGAAACCAAATTAGCACCAAATTGGTCCCTTTTTATTTTATTATTTTTTTACCTTCAAAAGCTACCACTTTCATTGATGTGTGTGTGGGTTTGGGCTATCAATAGCTACTTTATAAAGGGGTGATATCATGCTTTTTCAACCTTTCCTTTTGCTTTAGAGTGTTATATGCCGTATGCACTGTATATATGTTTAACGTCTGCTGAGATAAATCTAAGTCTGAGGCAGGGGAAAAATTTGCGCCCGTCGAAAACGCCCGTCAATAAGTGTGTGAAACCGCTTGTTTCTGCGCAAACTTTATGTCCGTAGTGCAGTGGGCGGTGCTGATGGGCAGAAGCAGCAACCCACAATGTTTACAACTTCTCCGGGGTGTGAATTTGTGACCAATCACAGCAGATTGGGCAACTCGGGAGGCGGACCTCAAAAGTTTTTGAAAGTGGTTTGAAATTGGTTTTACAGAAATAAACAGTGTGAGAATAATAAGGGGTATTTCTAACATACAGGCATTAAACCTTATTCTAGTAGTACCCCCAAATTCAATTATTAACCCTAAAAAAGCATGATATGGGATCTTTAAAAAGGTAATCTTAGTATCGGTCTACTTATAGACTTGGTCTACCTACATTTTGTGATTCAACCTTAAGCACTGTACAATATGTTGCCATACCGTGGTGCCACATCAATGTTTGGGGAATATAGCGTTGGAAAATAAAACTGATTGCTGTTTCACAACAAGAGGCAAATCGCATTATAAAACGGATGACTCTATCTTGTGCTTTTGGGTTTCTCTTTAGGGCTATATTATGAATAATTAGCTTTGAGGCGGCTATTTCTAAGACAATTGTGTATAATTATGTCAGAGGATCAAAAGAGCCGCTGTGGCCGATCCATTCAGATGCAGAGTACCGCTGGAGAGACACTTTCTTTGTGTTCCTCCCTTTAAGATGGAGTGAAATAGTCTGCCTGTCTTTCTGTCGTGTTTGTTGTGCTGCAATAATCAACTGCATTCAAACACTGTGTGTGTGTGTGTGTGTGTGTGTGTGTGTGTGTGTGTGTGTGTGTGTGTGTGTGTGTGTGTGTCCTTTCCCCAATCAACCAACTCTATACTTGTTTTCATTTATCATAACAACAAAAAATAATCGGAAAAGCACTGCCTTTGTACGACACACATATGCACAGGGGTGTGGATGTGTGTGTGTTTCTCTTTTCCCTTCAAATGTGAGGCCCTTATGATATGTGGTATGTATCTTTTTAATCTTACATCAAGTCTGACCTAGAGCCTGGGTTGGGCTGTGTGGGTGTGTGTGTGTGGGGGGGGGGGGGGGGGGGGGGGGGGAGAGACTCCTTGTCTCCATAGGAGGGACCGTGACCAACAAGTGACATGTGCCCCAGGAGGCTACACACACACTCACACACACACACACACACACACACACACACACACACACACACACACACACACACACACACACACACACACACACACACACACACACACACACACACATATGTATATATATATAATGCATTTTTATATATATATATATATATTTTTTTTAGATATATATATACGCACACACACACACACACACACACATAGCAGTGATCATAATCAGCAGTTCAACAGGGGGTTGAGGCCTTTGCATAATGTGCGTTGCGTTGGTCTCCAGCAGCGCCGCTTGTCCACAACATCAAACCCACGTTAGAGATATCTTACTGTTCGCAGCCTCACCTCTCGCTCCTAGGTGGATCGCTCCGCCTGCTGCTTCTCTGCTTCTGCTGGGAGAGTGCACGTGGCGTCCTCGTGCACACTTGAGCAGTGAATCGTTGATGAGGCTGCGCTCAAGACGACGGACAGAAACACTCAGCACACACATACACAACACACACACACAAACAAACACAAACACAACGTAGAGAGCTGTGTGTGTGTGTGTGTGTGTGTGTGTGTGTGTGCTCACCATTAGCCGTGTGCACAGGCTTGATCATGTTTAAGTGTGGCGCTGTTCTTTTGTGTGTCATAAGTGCGTATTACATGAACCTATATGCAAATATGTGTGGCCGTATGCATTTATACTTCTTTGTCATGCAAATTGATGCACAATCACGATGCAAACCAATCCCACTAAGTGAGTTATGTGTGTGTGTGTGTGTGTGTGTGTGTGTGTGTGTGTTTGTGTGTGTCTGTTCGTCTGTGTGTTTGTGTGTGTCTCTCGGTCTGTCTGTCTGTCTGTCTGTCTGTCTGTCTGTCTGTCTGTCTGTCTGTCTGTCTGTCTGTCTGTCTGTGTGTGTATCTCTGTGTGTGTGTGTGTGTATTGGTGTGTGTGCGTGTGTGTGTGTTTTGCAGGGCTGGATCACCACCATGACTGTCTGGGTGTCCCGTCCCAAGACCGCAGCCCAGTGACTCCTGAGCTGGCCCCCACTGGCACCCAGTCCCCCTCCCAGCTGCTGTACCACAGCAAGGCCCAGCACCGCCGCTTCTCCATGGAGGTGAGCGCAGAGGGAGCCGTGTGCGTGCCTGTTGTGTCATTTGTGTATATGGTATATTTGTGTAGCCGTATCACGTCGAAGTATTAAAGGGGTTCCCAGGCCCGCCTTCGAAGAATATGTGGTGACGCTTAACCCTGATTGATCATAACAACAGCGGGTCAAGTGAGGGCCCGCATAACAGAGGTGCTACCAAATGGGTGACAAGCAGGCTAATAACAGCTTAGTCAGGGCTTCATTTTTCTGATATTGATATTAAAATAGGTCACTTAAAGTTGAACTTGGAAGTGAAGACTTAATGGACAAAGTCTAACAGCAGGTTCTCACACTATCTGCGCCCCCCTAAACAGCAGCCAAACAGAACAGGTATTCTCAGCGGGTATGTCGCTCCCTAAAAGTTTACGGGTGACTATGGCATTTTTAATAAAGGACACTCAAATAATAGCTCTCAAAATTGTACCTTCAGTTCCCAAACAGAATTAATTATCAAATGATAATTAATTTTGCGTGTATTGAGTCTAGCCTCTCAGCCTCAGCACCCTTAACCCTAGAGCCTCTAATCTCACTGCCTCTCCAGGCTGCACTCAGTGAGAATGAGTCACCTGGCTGTTCACTCATCACAGGGATATTATTGGCTCCCCTTTTGTCCGACCCGGCCCTGCTCCCAGTCTTTACTGTTCTGTATCCAGTTGGCTGGCTCACACAACGGCACCACGGAAAGAAAATAATGCAAATAAATATATATGAATGAAGTAAGAGTTATAGGTCTCAACGCCAGCAGGCTTGTCTGGGGGAGGGGGTGGCCAGGAAAAGTCATTTAGAACAGGGGGAACAAAATAAAGGCAACAGTGTTTGAAGGCTTATAACTTGGTGGACACGATGAGTTCCAGTTGTCCTCTGCAATAGCAGCAGGACGGCTGCCTGTTGCTAGCAGTGCAATTTGGGCACCATGACTCTGGTTGTGCAAGGAGGACAGAAGCTTCCTGGAAGTACAGAACTCTGGGCGAGATCAAATTAATTGCTATCAGACTCATTGCGTGATTCTTTAGATATTTTTTGCTATTTATGTGTGGTTTATTTGGGGTGCTCTTCGTGAGCCACATGCACTGTGGGAACATGTGTCTCCAGTGGCCTGCGCCAGCACCCCTCCCTCTGTATAAATTAATTTCCAATTTAGACCGCAGCTGGTGCAGTTCGGACCAATCAGGGCATCGCCTCATCAATTTGCGAAAGGCTTCTGCCATGGCCCATGGCTGTCAATCAGAGTTGCGGAAAATGGGCAACACTGCTCAATTACAGAGCAATCTATGGAGGAAGGGAGGGAGATACGTTCATTTTGGAAATCATGCTCTCTTCTGCTTTTGCTATTTTTTTGTCCAAATACTGCTCTTTCTTTACAACTCTTGAATCTAACATACAGCAGCTCGCATACTGTGTGTGAGTGTGTGAATGTGTATATGTGTGTTTGTGTGTGTCTGTCTGTCTGTCTCTTTGTGTGTGTGTGCATTGCTGATAATTTGTGTGTTGTTGATCGTATGTGTTTGTGTGTGTCATTGATCGTGTGGGTGTGTCATTGGTCATGTGTCTGTCTATCTGTGTGTGTGTGTGGTTGATCATGAGTGTTTGTGTGTGTGTGTGTTGTTGACTGTGAGTATTTGTGTCTTTGCGTATTTGCATGTGTGTGTTTGTAGGTGTGTGTGTCTGTGTGTGTTTGTGTATGTGTGTGGTTGATCGTGGGTGTGTCTGTTTGTGTGTGTGTTGTTAATCATGTGTTTGTGTGTGTGTGTGTGCGTCTGTGTGTGCTCTGTGCAGGACGTCAGACAGCGCATGTCCCTGTCCATGGACCTCCGCCTGCCCTCTGAGCTCCTGCAGAAGCTGCAGCTGGAGAGCCAGACCTCGCCGCCGCCGACCCCCGCCTGCAAGCCCCTCAGCCGCGTCTCCCGGCGCGCCTCGCTGGTGGGTCCCGTGACACTCATCCTCCCGGGACGGTAGATCGATCAGCTCAAGTGTGACGGTAGTCCGGCTACAATCTGAAGGAGAAGGGAGCGTCTGTCGCTTCTCGTTTGTTTAGAGCCAATCATGTGGTCGCAGCTGGAGGGGGTCTCTGGAAGCACGTGTTCGGCTATTTATAGCGAACACAAACTCAACAGTAGCTCACTGTAAGGAAAATGTTTGTAAAGGTTTTAAATTAAAACCACTGTCAAATACACCAATCAAAGTCCCCTCTGAAAGTGTCATTGGATGAGTTATTCTGTGGTAGAATAAATCTGAAACAGGAAACAATGTGTAACTCTGCCTGTTCAGTTTCCTTCCGCCAATGTCCCATGAAGCCCCACTCATTTGCCAAAAATACCTTTTAATTTCAACAGCACATCACATTCAATATCCCCTTCTAGGGATAATTATAGGCCATTGTGCCGCCTGGTAAATATCTTGTATTTTTGTTCTAAATCACTAGAGAATGTATGTATCAACCAAAGTGTTGAATCCCCATTTTCAACAATCCAACAAGAATCTAAAATGAATCTAAAAATAAACGATTGTCCTGATTACCACCTGCTCCTCTCGGCCATCGATTGGGTCTTGTGTTTCCCTGGGTCCATGACATTCGATTTATCCAGACCACCCAATTAGCTTTTGAGGGAAAACATGAGCAGCACTAAGCTGAACTGGCTGGGGGGCTGTTTCAAAAAATGTATCTAACTTTAAAAGATAGTTCCGCTGAACAAACCCAATGTCATGTCACTATTTAAGAATATCTTTCCTGGGCCTAAACTTTAGCTGGGGGCTGAGTGTTATAACACTATTGCCTTGAGACCAATTGACTGCTTACTTACCTAAAGTTCTTCTTTGGCCACTGTGGAACAAAAGCACAGAACATATACGTATTTTGAGCTTCTGAGCAATCAGTAGTCTGAACAGACTTCTGATTGCTCAGAAGCTCAAAATACATTCAACCATTTGCAACAACATATTTAAAAGTGTATTTCAATTACGTGTCAATAATGTGTTGGGATTGCCTGTGACTCCAACTAATTTTTTGTTTCTCCTGAGTATAAACTGAAATAAACGTCTTGTGTTTGCTTCCTCGTCTCTGTCAGTCTGACATAGGCTTTGGCAAGCTGGAAACCTACGTTAAGCTGGGCAAACTGGGCGAGGTACGTACCCCTCAAATGACTGTTTCCTTTAATGAAGTACCTTTCTTACTTTGTAAATGTGGCATATTTCCAAGAAAAAACAAGATGGTAGAGTTGGAAAATAACAGAGAGATGAGGTCATGTTCTTAGAAAATCCCCTGAGCAGTGTTACCAATGCAATGAAATAACTATAATTTTAAATTGTATTGTGCTTGAAGTTGTATTTGCGCCTCATCAGACTTGACTTGTTGAACATTTGACAAATTAGAACTCACACAGGAATCTCCTGCCCAAAGCCTCCAGTTACACACAAACACGCCGCACACCCCCACGGGACAAGCTGTGCGTCCGTTTAGCGTTGAATATATTTAAAAACACAGCGGTATCGGGCGGCTCGTGAGCCAGGGAGTCTGGACTCCGAAAGGCTTCATCTCCGCCAGCAGTGAGAGTGAGTCAGGGCCCGCAGGGCACGTCAAAACAAACGGCCAGCAAACAACAAACAACAGCAGGGTAGCGAAGGGGACTTCCTGGCTGGGGGTCGGTTGGGCGCTAGTTGGCTTAGCTACGGCAGGCTAGCATTAGTCCTGGTCACATGACCCGTCAGCAGTCAGCGCAGTGGATAGCTCTCAAAGAGATGCTTTTATAGTGAACTGTCATGCCGGGCTGGGTGCCGGTGGGGACGACCACTGGGGCCACACAGTCCTCTATTGTCGATATATTGAATCACTTTCATGGTTTACTTCTTGTGCCCTGAAGTCTCCGATCAATCCCTTCAGCAGTATGGCTGTGTCCAAATTACTCCACGTTGTCAGACGGTGGAAAGTGCATGAGAAACACGAGGACTCGGTTGCAGTGTGCCATGTCTCTTTCATATATGTAGGCTACTATGACGTGTCTGCGATGATATTTGCGCATTCCAGTTAATTGTATAATACTATACATCTACAACGTTAATGTATAATGCTATGATTGATGACATTGATATCATCGTGAATGTTGTCTGATGATTTATCATCTTCTTGATGATCTGCCTCTCAGATTTTAAAGCTGTGTTCTGGAGCATTAATACAAAAATTAATGTAAAAGTGCCTGTTTTATGAATTCATATGGTTGGCTAGGATGGCGTACAATGTGAACAAATGTGTTTGCACGTGTTTGTGTGTGTGTGTGTGTGTGTGTGTGTGTGTGTGTGTGTGTGTGTGTGTGTGTGTGTGTGTGTGTGTGTGTGTGTGTGTGTGTGTGTGTGTGTGTGTAGGGGACATATGCCACCGTTTTTAAAGGGAGGAGCAAACTCACTGAAAACTTGGTAGCACTGAAAGAGATTCGCCTCGAGCACGAGGAGGGAGCACCCTGCACGGCCATCAGAGAGGGTACACACACACACACACACAGACACACACACACACACACACACACACACACACACACACACACACACACACACACACACACACACACACACACACACACACACACATACATACAGACTCTCACTTGCACACAGAAATGTGCATGCATTCACACTGTGTGCACACTGCACACAGTTCACCTTCATGTTCATGTTCATGCTCTTTAGGTCTGGAACACTGCTTCCATCTAGTGGCCCGGCTGTCATTTTTGGTTTAACATAATAAATCATACACCATTTAGATAAATATTTATCTATATTTACATGTAGAGAGAGGGAGAAAGATCTCTATATACTGTATATACTGTATATATGCATATTACTATTGAACCGTGAATCTTAAACCTTGGCCCTCCGCCTCCCCTTCCCCGTCACGGTGAAGTTACTCGCAGCGGCTGGCATCGTCGTGAAGTAAGTTAAATTGAATTGAATTGAATTCAACAGTTTTTCTCTTTAACCATCCCTAGTGTCTCTACTGAAGGACCTCAAGCACGCCAACATCGTCACCCTCCATGACATCATCCACACAGAGCGCTCTCTAACACTGGTCTTTGAATACCTGGTAAGTGCAGAGCCTTGAGTGGACACTCAAACGCACGCACGCACACACACACACACACACACACACACACACACACACACACACACACACACACACACACACACACACACACACACACACACACACACACACACACACACACAACATACTCACGCGCAGTAAACATGAATAAACAGGGTAGCAAGTTTCTTCCTCTCATCACTCTAAAGGTGTATAGTGCCCGTCCTAACGTTCAATTTGACCAAAGCTTTACACAATATTCAAACCACCATGTTTGCCTTGTGAGGTTGAAGCACGCCTTCCCTCAAACTATGGAAGCTGTGGCTCCATTGAAGCGCTCCCATAATCCAGTCGGTCTCGGACCGAACATACACGCCGCAAGCCAATATGCTTTTGCAGTTTCGCTTTCTGACGTGATTTTGCAGCAGTGCTCTCTGCCGGCTCCGATCAAGGCAGGGAAAGTCACGCACTGTGCACTGACATTTTTGTCAACAACTATTTGAATATTTCATTGGAAATGAATGATAAGAAACTTGAAATGATGTGTTCGGCCCCTAAGAGGTAATCAACCAGACAAATGTACTACAAAGCACTCCCCCCCCCCCCCCCCCTTTATTTTGAGGAAAACAGTTATTTGATTTTTGCCGTGATTGTGGATATCCGCCGGTCAGACAATTATAACTTTTTTGAAGAGACACAGACACATGCATGTGTGTCTGTGTGTGTCACACATAAACACAAACACAATGTTAATGTCCATCCCATGTCTTCCTTATAGGATAGTGATCTCAAGCAGTATTTGGACAGCTGTGGAAACCTGATGAGCATGCACAACGTCAAGGTGAGACACGTCTGGTTACCCCTCGATAGATGGATAATAAAAACATCTTAGAGCTGGAACACACCTGGACATGTTTAGCATGTGGTGTATCGTGGGGTCCAACATACACTTCAATAAACTGCTCATTTGTTTTATCCGTACAAATATTCTAGAATTAAAAAGGAAATGTCACATTTCTCTGCAGAAGTTAATTTGTCCTTTGAGCAATCACTAATTAGAATCATTGAAAGTTGGCAGGCTATCGTTGCCAAACAGATGGTTTAAATGAATGTGTTGCGCACCACACTGCCAACTTACACTTAAAAAGACAAACAAAAAAGACTGGAAATGACTGTATTTTTAAACCTCCTCCGATATGTGTTTATCGGATCAATCTGTGTGGATGTGAGCTGCGGTCATTTTGTTGCGGATGAGTTTAATCTGCCAATGTTTTGATACTCGCACCCTTCCCTCCATCTCTAGATCTTTATGTTCCAGTTACTGCGGGGTCTGAATTACTGCCACAAGAGAAAGATCTTACACAGAGACCTCAAACCACAGAATCTGCTCATAAACGACAAGGGAGAGCTCAAGCTGGCTGACTTCGGTACGGTGGGAGTCGAACCCCCCACCCACACGTACAGAATCACTCGTCTGCGCCACAATAGCGGTGACCATGCCAGGTTGAACTCCAATTATATTTTTACTGCCACTTGGAAAGAGCTCCTGTCCTGATCGTTTTAGCATCTTGCAAGCTGTAACCTAGCAACAGGGTCTTCTCCCGGGGACCTGCTTCCTTTTTTATTGCATATATCATGTGATCCATACCTCAGGGGGAGGTGATGAGGAGGGTGAGGAGAGGCCGGGAGACATCAATGATGTGATGGCTAGCTGTTTCGGATGATGTAGAGGCCCGTTCAAAGAAAACTACACCCTGATATTGTCAATCGGTCATTCTTGCCACGCTCCCAAAACAATTGATAACAAGCAGTGCTCTTGTAAAAAGGGTTTACATAAAGGAGACCATCCTGGGTTAGGGTACACACGTGGAAACAGTAACTTAGAACAGGTACTATTAGGGTATCAGACCAAAAGACACACCCAGGTGACTTCCTCCCAGAATGTTACTTCTTATAATCTTCATATTTAACACATTTTTATTCCTGAAAGAAAATGTCAGCCGATGTTTTCCTGCATCTTATTCTCAGAACTTTTCGCAATTTGTGTACAACCAGGTTGAGATATCACGTTAAAACTGAGAGCTGGCCAGTGAGCCTTGTTCTGTATTGTTGTATACATCTGAAGGACTGGACAGTGAACATTGTTGAAACTTGTTGGGTCTTGCTCTGTTGTATCTGAAGGGCAGAGGGGTATTCCAAGAAGCTAGTTTTATCACATAACTGGTTAAGTTAACCCAGGGTTTGCGGTAACCCTGGGTTTTCCGTTCCAAAATGAACATGGTATGTTAGTTACTATAGAAACATATGATCTGAATCAAACCTGGTCGGAGCAGGTTTTGCGCAGATTAAATTTGGAACATAACCCGGTTTTGGGTATTTAAACCCACGTTCACCGCAGATTTCATGTGTTCACAATGGCATGCCCTTTTGATGAGAGGCCTGTTGATATCGGAGCGCAAATTATTCGTGCAATCCACCGGGAGCGATTAATAAGACCACGGCTCGACATCTTGGCATATCGGATGACTTTTTGCTGGAGAGTTATAGATTCTTGCACAAATCTTTGATATATTTAAATAGCCTTCTCCAGCCTTACATAGCCAACACTACCAATCGAGGATCTGGCCTCAGTTCACTCCAGACTATTTGCGTAGCCCTCTGTTTTTTGCAAATGGTAGTTTTATCTATAGTGTTGGAGATGTTGAGCACATCTCAGTCCTTTCAGATGACCCATCCACGTCCGGACCAAGATTTTCATCGGCCTCCTATCATACAAAGAGCAATATTGGCTGAGTACTATGCCGAGGCGCTTACAACAGAAAGTATAAAATAGTCCTAATGGACTTACATCCACTGGAGAATGTTCGATCGTAGCCGGCGGCTATATTACAAGCACTAATCCATCTTGATCTGTGAAGTTGAAGTATTGTCGCTTTTAGGTTTTCTACCAAAAAATACCATTTGGAACATTTGCGCTGTGGCACGCACACGGTTTCCATGTGTTACTTCGAAGACAAACAAAATCTAAAATAAAAGAGAAACAGAAAAACCTACATTCAACTAATGGGGTACCCTCACATGGGTCCTGACTCTCTGAGGAGCTACCTCCAGGTACCCCCTCCATGCCAGGGCGCCCTGAATTTATGTCCATTAAAAGCTCCTCCATCGGGGTCAAGACAATTTGAGGGTCAGATCCAGTCCGCCGACTGTCGGCCTTTTCACGATTGGCTTAAAAAAAAGGGCTTATTTAAATTTATACCAATACGATAGTGGGAAAATACCAATTTGTATGTTTTTATACTTGATCCTCTGACCGCTTGGGAGCCATCGGAGTACAGATTTTTTAGAAGAAAGGGTTAAGTTCTAGGAACGTTCAGAATGCCTAACTGGGATATTAATAGAATCATGGCTCAAATACTAAGGATCATGCTTTTGACATGTAGCTAACGCATTTACGCGGTCAGCGATCCGCTGCCAGACTTTGGTTCTCTGGGTTGCAGAGGCTTTAGCGTTTCCTTTTCTTGTGATAATGTCCTTCTCCTCGTCAAAGCTCTCCAGGAGAACCTGGAGTTCCACTTCATTGAAATAAGCGGCCCGTTTCGCCATTTCGATCAGGGTTTCCATGATCCATACATCACGTCTTTATGGGTTTGGCGTGGACGCGCACAACCCTGTGTTAACCAACCCTGAGTTGAATGAACTAATGCATAACCCGTGCGGTGGAACAGACAGCTCTGGTTTAGTTGGCACAGGGTCAATCAACCTAGAGTTCAGCGTTAACTCTGTGTTTGTTAAACCTCCGTTCGTGGAATAGCCCACTGGCCAGTGAACCTTGTTGTGTCTTGTTGTGTATTGTTGTGTTTTATCTGAAGTCTGGCCAGTGAACATTGTTACATTGTTGTCTCTTGTTATATCTAGTTGTGTTGTCTCTGAAGGGCTGGCCAGTGAACCCTGTTGTGCCTTGTTGTGTTGTATCTGAAGGGCAGATCAGTGGTTGTTGTTGTGTCTCATTGTGTTGTCTCTGAAGTGGGGTATTCCACGAACGGAGGTTTAACAAACACAGAGTTAACGCTGAACTCTAGGTAGATTGACCCTGTGCCAACTAAACCAGAGCTGTAGGTTCCACCGCACGGGTAATGCATTAGTTCAATCAACACGGGGTTGGTTTACACAGGGTTGTGCGCGTCCACGCCAAACCTATAAACACGTGATGTATGGATCATGGAAACCCTGATCGAAATGGCGAAGCGGGCCGCTTATTTCAATGAAATGGAACTCCAAGTTCTCCTGGAGAGCTATGACGAGGAGAAGGACATTATCACAAAAACAAGGAACGCTAAAGCCTCTGCAACCCAGAGAACCAAAGTCTGGCAGCGGATCGCTGACCGCGTAAATGCGTTAGCTACATGTCAAAAGCATGATCCTTAATATTTGAGCCATGATTCTATTAATATCCCAGTTAGGCATTCTGAACGTTCCTAGAACTTAACCCTTTCTTCTAAAAAATCTGTACTCTGTGGTCAGCGGATCACGTATAAATTAAGTATAAAACATACAAACTTTTTCCCACCATCGTATTGGTATATTTTGTCAGTCCAGCATTTAAATTGTCATACCATATTTGTCACTCTGCATTTAAATAAGCCCTTTTTTTTTTAAGCCAATCTTAAAAATGCCCACAGTCGGCAGACTGGATCTGGCCCTCAAATTGTCTTGACCCCGTTGGTGGAGCTGGCAATAGCCATAAATTCAGGGCTGACCCTCTGAGGAGGTACCTACCCCCTCCATGCCAGGGGCCATGTGAGGGTACCCCATTAGTTGAATGTAGGTTTTTCTGTTTTTCTTTTCTTTTAGATTTTGTTTGCCTTCGAAGTAACACATGCAAACCGTGTGCTTGCCACAGCGCAAATGTTCCAAATGTTTTTTTTTGGTAACGGGGTAGAAAACCAAAAAGTGACAATTCATCAGCTTCACAGATCAAGATGGATGAGTGCTTGTAATGGAGCCGCCGGCTACGATCGAACATTCTCCAGTGTGGGTCCGTTAGGACTATTTTATACTTTCTGTTGTAAGTGCCTCTCGGCATACTACAATATTGCTCTTTGTATGATAGGAGGCCGATGAAAATCTTGGTCCGGACGTCATCTGAAAGGACTGAGATGTGCTCAGAATCACCAACATTATAGATAAAACTACCATTTGCAAAAAACGGAGGGCTATACAAATAGTCTGGAGTGAACTGAGGCCAGGTCCTCGATTGGTAGTGTTGGCTTTGTAAGGCTGGAGAAGGCTGTTTCAATATATCAAAGATTTGCGCGAGAATCTATATCTCTCCAGCAAAAAGTCATCCGATATGCCAAGATGTCGAGCCGTGGTCTTATTAATCACTCCCGGTGGATTGCACGAATAATTTGCGCTCCGATATCAACAGGCCTCTCATCAAAAGGGCATGCCATTGTGAACACATGAAATCTGCGGTGAACACAGGTTTAAATACCCAAAACCGGGTTATTTTCCAAACTTAACCTGCGCAAAACATGCTCCGACCAGGTTTGATTCAGAGCATATGTTTCTATACTAACTAACATACCGTGTTCATTTTGGAACGGAAAACCTAGGGTTACCGCAAACCCTGGGTTAACTTACCCGGTTATGTGATAAAACCGGCTTTGTGGAATACCCCACTGGCCTGTGAACCTTGTTGTGTTGTTGTGTCTCATTGTGTTGTCTCTGAAGGGCCGGCCAGTGAACCTTGTTGTGTTGTTGTATCTCATTGTGTTGTCTCTGAAGGGCCGGCCAGTGAACCTTGTTGTGTTGTTGTGTCTCATTGTGTTGTCTCTGAAGGGCCAGCCAGTGAACCTTGTTGTGTTGTTGTGTCTCGTTGTGTTGTCTCTGAAGGGCCGATCAGTGATTGTTGTTGTGTCTCATTGTGTTGTCTCTGAAGGGCTGGCCAGGGCCAAGTCGGTCCCGACCAAGACCTACTCCAACGAGGTGGTTACGCTGTGGTACCGCCCCCCCGATGTTCTGCTGGGCTCCACAGAGTACTCCACCCCCATCGACATGTGGTGAGGACTGTAGCCTGCCAGACCCCCTGTTCTCAGAGCACACAGTCCACCTGGAGCCATATCTCAGCTAGAAGTGCAGTTTAATTCATTGGTTACTGTAACTATGTTGTTGTTGTTAAATGGAACAAAGTTACTATGAGCTCTTTTGTAAAATAAAATGAACCAGCCACTACATTTGATGTGTTAATTAAACAGATTATAATTGTGATCATTCATCAAAGAAAGCTGAACATGTGTGACTCAGAGGTATTTTACAACAGAAGGGCTTATCAAACAGCATTGATGATTTCTAAAATGAATCCACTTTATGTGGATACGTGGATTTCTAAAATGAATCCACGCATCAATTTCCTCGATGCGTGTCTAATCACGTCTACAGAGCACGGCTGATGAAGGTGCTGGGCAGAATAAGTTCAAGCAATTAGGAGGTATTTTTTGATTGAAATCGCTCTGCTGGGGAAGAGTGTGAATAACACTTGTTGAGCCGGATTTCAATAACCCCTCAAAAAACACTAAAGCACACTTTGATCGCCTTATCTTATCCAGCTACCGTATTGTACAAGCATCGCACTCATTAGCCGTTTTCCATGGTTGCATGGCGTCTGTAATTATCACACATAAGCACGGCTATATTTAGTACAAGCCGGCGTCGCTGTGCCAACCTTTCATCTCGGTGGCTGGCGGTGTAAACGCCACCCACCCTCCCCCTCCAGCCCACCACAGGATCCACAGAGACCCTCCAGACAAAAGACAAGCATGGGCTGCATATGTCATCCAGCCTCTGGAGTGTGTGTGTGTGTGTGTGTGTGTGTGTGTGTGTGTGTGTGTGTGTGTGTGTGTGTGTGTGTGTGTGTGTGTGTGTGTGTGTGTGTGTTATAGTATTGGCCTCAGGTGTTGTTTGCTTCTTGATCTTTGAAATGTTTGGCCTGTATGTATGTGTGTCAATGATGGCCCCATCCCATTGCACTACTGATCCCCCGCTCTGCGTTCCTTCTCAAGATTTCTTCCTTGCTAATTAATGGAGTTTTTACTTGCCCTCTGGGGGGCTAGGGTCAGGGAGGGGGGGGGAGGGATGTCATAAACACAAGGCCTGTAAGCCCTTTGCGACTGTGCCTGTGATTAAAGGGCTATACAAAAACAATTGAATTGAATCTTTGTCCACATGTTGTGTTTCAAAGGGGGGTCGGCTGCATCATGTTCGAGATGGCCACTGGGCGGCCCATGTTCCCCGGAGCCACTGTGAAGGAGGAACTCCATCTGGTCTTCAGACTCATGGGTGAGCCCGCCCGCTCCCCTCAGAGCGTTGCAGGCCCATGTGCTGAACATGCTCTAGGTCACAGTGGATCAGCTTGCAGGGCCATTCACTGAGTACGCTCTGGGTGGCAGTGGACCAGGCCAGTTCCTTGGGTTCTGGGAAGCCTGCAGGACCTGGCCTGATCCACTGACATGCAGTTCTGGATGGCAGTGGATCTGGAAAGGATCTGCAGGCATCCCACCACCCAAGGAGAGGGACCCCTTCTTGCAAACAACATCATCAACGTATGCTGTTGTAACAAGTTGCTCGCAGAGCCGAGGACTTTACTTGAGTCGACGCAAAGAGCCAGCGTCTTGAGCCTGAGTCGACGGCCCCGTACCAGAGCAGGGGCCAATTTATTTTCTGCAACACGGCCCTGGCTCAGGTTTCTGATTTAAAAAATGACAAAGTGTGGAGTAAATCTCTACACTTTTCTATCTCTACCTCGACCATAGAGGGAATCTTTGTACAAAAGAAAGATAACCCCTGTGACATTGTTGTGTGAGTGAAATGATGTATGCGGAGGATACTGGGTCAGAGTGAGTACAGCTTGTACACAGCATAAAGGGTAGGTTTCAGCATGAATAGCTCCTAGCAACAGGCTGTCGTGCCCATGTAGGACACGCTCCAAAGACTCACATTTATTTTTCTGGAGGGTTATCCCATCGTCTGACGCCCCTTACGAAGTGTACATTGACACGTTAAATGGACGAATTACATTTTGGTCCCTCCGTCCCAGGTGAGGTTGATGGCATGTCATGAGGAAGGAATGTGCCTCGTCTCCAAGTTTTATCGTGCAATATTTGCCAAATTGACATGTTTTCAATCATATAAGACAAAAGGCAGTATCGTCTGATCCTGGCACAGAGCTAGCTTTAGAGTAGTCCCTCAATATTCCTGGAGAAAGACTTTAAATAGCAAAACACATATATAAGTACAGAGGATCAATCCAAGTAGAAGTCAATTAAAAGAGAGAAGGGAAAAACAACTTAGATTACTTTAGGTGTTACATTCTATCGCATAACTGCCGTCTACGTGTGTGTTTTAACATCTTTCTGTCCGTCCGTCCCAGGGACGCCGACGGAGGACACCTGGCCGAGCATCGGCAGCAACCAGGAGTTCAGGTCTTACGTGTTCCCCCAGTACCGGCCTCAAGCCCTCCTCAACCACGTGCCCAGGTACCAACGCCTCCTGCTCACGTACTCATTAGTACTCATCTGCTGAGCCTCTGGCCCAGGAGGAACCACACACAGTGTTGGTGACTGCTGGTTAACATCACTGCCTTTTCCTCATACTAAACCTACGAGGCCTTTTGGCTTATTTTATATAACCCGCTGTCATTGATTTTTGTTGTTGGTTCTCTGTTGTTCTCTCCTTCCATCTGATTAATGACAGAAAGAGACAAACACAAACATATTCTCTAGTATATAAAGGAAGACATGCAATAAATGTATGCATTCACAAGTCATTTGCAGGTGATTTGCAATATGCCTGGTCATTAGCGCTAACAGGGTTTTTTAATCGGAAAACGATTGTCACCGGCATTGACACTCCATAACATTGTAGTTTCTCTGACATTTTTGATTCTGGTTAATCTGCATCCCTTCCTGCCTTGTCAGCTCTTATATCTTACAGTTCAAATTGTATTCATTTTGTCTCCCCAGGTTAGATACAGAGGGAATCGATCTTCTGAATGCACTATTAATGGTAAGAGAAATTATACTGAATTAGCACCATGAGGTATTGTACCAATTAGCATCACCTACCAGAAAGGTTTAAGGGCTGAAAGCAGCTGAAGGTTACCAGACACTTTTATACTGTATAGTAATATACATTATTAGTGACAGTTATCAGAATATATATTTACCTTACAAATACAGATAAGATGAGTGTGAGACGTATTATCAACAAAGTTGAATCCTGAATAGTAGTGAACTTTGCTCAGAAATGTATTTTCTATTAAGTTTCTTTTAATTGTAATTACTACAATTTGTTTTTTTTAAAGGTTAAATAATCTGTTATCGTTTTGAGTGTTAATGTGTTATAGTTAAACACACATAACCACAGTCAGTTTAAAGACAGTGCATACATGTTTAAGGCTGTGGTTAAAAGAAGCAAATTCCTTGCAATGAAATGGTGGAGGGATAAGGTTCTCATCATGGTTGACCTTGTGTTAGGGTGTGTAATCGCTGGGATTTGCATTACCTCTACAGTTTGACACTAGAACACGGGTCAGCTCAGAAACGGCCCTGCATCACTCGTACTTCCTGAGCCTGGGGGAGAGCATCCATAGCCTGGCCGACAGTAAGATCCACACACAGTGACACACCACCATAAATACCACGGGCACCCCACACACACACACACACACACACACACACACACACACACACACACACACACACACACACACACACACACACACACACACACACACACACACACACAAATAGGGTAGCTAACTCTGATTAATACAATGAATAATGATTGTACTCTTGTTTGCGTACGTGTGTGTGTGTGTGTGTGTGTGTGTGTGTGTGTGTGTGTGTGTGTGTGTGTGTGTGTGTGTGTGTGCGTGTGCATCCACAGCTGCCTCTGTGTTCTCTCTGTCTGAGGTGAGGCTGCAGAAGGACCCGGGACACCGTAGCTCTGTGTTCCAGGCCCCAGGTGAGAACGACCACCACCTCTGCACTGTGGTCCTGTTGTTAAGGTTCAAACCGTGCTCCCTGTTCTTCCATCTCCTCTGCTGTTAAACAGGAGAGAGAACTAGTTACATTGGAAACATTTTCCAATGGACAGATTATTTTCTATTTAATCTATGAACCTTATTCACTTAGTGGCCCTTGTTCTAAAAATGAGCTGGATGGGAGCCTCATTGTGGAAATGGAACTCAGATGGCATTTAGGTGAGATGGCCTTTAGGTCCTCAATCCTGTACTGTTCTTTTTTTTTTTTTACTGAAATTGTATTTTCAACGATTATATTACGACAATTTCATTGGAATAACTCCGAAATACTTGTTTTAAACAACTGCATATTCTATTTGAAAACATATGTGCGCAACTCGACAGGAAGTTTAAATATTATTTTTTTGCAAAAAGAGGCATTGGTCTCATCTCCCTCTCATCTCATCTTAAAACCGCTTATCCGTACTTACTTACCTCATTTCCCGGGCCACATTGACCAGCTCTGACCCCGAGGCGGTCCCAGCAGTGTTGAGATATAATCTCTCCACCTAGTCCTTGGTCTACTCCGAGGGCACTGGTCATGCCTGGAACACCTCTAAAGGGATGGGTCCTACCAGAGGCCTGAACTGACCTCAACTGACTCCTTTCTAAGCAGAGGAGCAACGGCTCTAATCCGAGAGTTAATGGTCCTCATGGGAGATGCAGCACATTCTAGTACTACATGTATTTTAGGTGATCAACAATCCCCGGGGAATAACTTGAGGTACATGCGCTTAGATCTTAATTGATCTATCTAGAAACGGAAACCCTTTCATCTCTTGTTATTGAATCCAGTTATTGATTTGAATGTGTGTTGTCTTGTTTACTTCTGGACGCAGGCCGGGGCAAGAACCGAAGACAGAGCATCTTCTAGAGGCTGGCCCTGCCGACGCTGAGGACAACACCTCATCTATGAAGGCTCATAGGAACAGACAACATGGCCCACTCGCACCACACACACACACACACACACACACACACACACACACACACACACACACACACACACACACACACACACACACACACACACACACACACACACACACACACACACAACACATATCACAGGCTACACATATCACAGGCCTAACACATATCACAGGCACACAATGGCACACTGTGTGCCAAAAGGGTTTCCTTTTGAGGATGTACTCGGCTGCACTTGAAAATTGTTGTGAAATTAGCATTCAGGGCAGAGGATGTACACACACACACACACACACACACATTTACACACACAAACACACACACACACACACACACACGCACACGCACACGCCCACACACACACACACACACACACACACACACACACACACACACACACATTTACCATTGCACTCGTGTTGGATCACGAATTCAAGATTAATATGCCGCGGAATAGTCAAATACACTAGAAATACATGTATTTAGCCTCACACACACACACACACACACACACACACACACACACACACACACACACACACACACACACACACACACACACACACACACACACACACACACACACACACACAAACACACACACACACACACACACACACACAAACACACACACATCTTCAATTCATTCCAATGCACAAACCGAAAACACACTGCATAAAGTATATGTACGATACTTCAAGGAAAAGTACTTTCTAACTTAACGTCCCCCTCCCTGACTTCAGAGTGGATCAGTAGCAATAGCTGGGACGTACATTGAGGTGAAGCTTCACCATCTCTTCCAGCAGTGACTCTCGGTGTCGGGGATCGTTGTAACAGTGTTACGGGTGTATGCTCGCACGTAGGGGTGTGTTCTTTTGTTTTAGTTGAAAAGTTGCCTTAGTAAAGCTCTGTGCATGATGATATGGCTGTACTCAGAATCTGTGACCGATGGGGCTCTAGTGTAGCATGTGTGTGTGTGTGTGTGTGTGTGTGTGTGTGTGTGTGTGTGTGTGTGTGTGTGTGTGTGTGTGTGTGTGTGTGTGTTTGTGTGAGTTTGTGTGTGTGGGTGTGTGTTAGGGAGCTTCTACAGCAATTCCCTGTAAATAGTTCGCCGTCTGTGTCCGTTTTTCCTATTCTCCTATTGCACAAACCAGAAGTGTCCTCTAGTGTCAGTTCCTGACCCCCCCCCCCCCCCCACACACACCCCACACCACCACACGCCAGCTTGAGTACTGAACCAATGACCTCTCAAATGTAGCATATCCTCATTTTAAAAGCGGGGACCACGTTTATACTACAGACGATTTTGTTTTACAACAAAGTAAAAAGTTTAATTTAGAATCTGAAATAGATCAAGTGTTTGCATTTCTGAAGCCATTGACAAAACATATATTTTCAAACGTGATGAACGCTGATTTATACTTTATCTAATTCAAATTGATTATTAGTTTTACCATTAAATAAATTGGAATAGAAAATCAAAAGTCTATTCCAACTGCAGTAAATCAGATCTGTGAAGATCAGAGTCTAGATTGCAGGCCACTTCAACTGTGTTTTTGTGGGCTTACAATGGTCCACAATGGTCTGCTGCCAGGAGAACACACTCGGGTGTTATGTCTCGCATATAACATCACTAAGCACTCCCATATCAGCTACTTTAGCATTTCAATCTAAGGCACTAATCTAAGGCACTGTGTGCTACGCTAACACTGGTGCAGACCCAAGGTTATTTCTTCTATTTTGCTTCAACGTCTGAAGCAAGGTCACTGAAGGCCATGGTACTCGGCTGTTGTTCCATGAACACTGCGTCACAGTTTGCTCAAGAGGTGGAGGTTCATGATTCATTCCCATTCACCATTAGCAGGACAAAGGGGTCCCAACAGCCACTACCAAAGTGCCCTGCGGCCAAGCGGTAAGCCTGCATCCATGTCAACATGCACTAGTTGCATATGAATTATATACGGTATGTGCGTGTGTTGGGTTGGAGTGAAAAGTTTGAAGTCCATACGTTCTACTTATTGAAGTAGGTTGAATATTCAGGGCCAGAATAATGAGGAAATCCAAAATACCCCACTCTTTAACCCCAGCACCCCAGCCTTCCCCATTGGCAGAAGTATTACTGTGTGTGTTTTGTTGTGGTTAAAAGAAGCTATTTTAAATACTTTAATGAAATAAATAATATATAAATATTGAATTATAAATGAATTTGAAAAAAATTATACATATATATATATATATATATATATATATATATATATATATATATATATATATATATATATATATATATATATATATATAAATAGTTTAAATGTATTTTAACAGAAGTTTTCAAGTTCAAGTGCTGTCAATTTTATGCTGAACGAAAGAAAATAATATTTAAGCAAACACAAATTCCAATTGTATATGATGTCTAAATGTTTTTTAAATATGAAAAAGTTCATTTTGTATGATGTGTAATATTTTGTGAGATTGTCTGCTGTTATTAAATGAGAAACTGAATGTAGGCCTACTATGACTACCTGGAAGCCAGAATTAACTAATGAATTCAATAATTAAATAACTGTAACAGAGGCTGTCTTTGTCATCTTGTCAAATCCGTCACTCGTTTATCTATATACTGGAATGAATATGTTGATACATATCCTGGGCAATTATTTCCAAAGTAAAAAATCCCTATCCAATCCCTATTGTGCTTCATTAACTGAAGAGGGCGCCAGAATACTGGTTAGAAAATGACAGCCTTATTTATACAGTTGTTCAACGATGATACATTATCATTATAGGACATTATTGGACACGACGATCAATTGTTGCAATATTGAACGAATTAAATATTTTATTATATATTATATCATATTGCAATATCGCAAAAATGTAATATAATATTACATATTTAGTATTACAGGGCTTGTCTCGCGTTCTTTTAGTAAAAACTCAATATTAGCAGAGCCCAGGCAGGCGTGTTGTGGCCCCCAGTGTATAACAAATCAAATGAGGGCCCCTCGTTTGTGTGTGCGGCGGCTCCTAGAGCACGGCCCCCTGCGGATCACGAGCCTATGAGCGCGTGTTGCGCAACGCAAACAAACTCCATCCAACTTTATTTACGTGATGACTTCTGTGCCGCACTCATGTTATGAGACAACCTGAGGATAACTTACTCAGACGACGATGGTGGTGGACGAGCGGATCTGGCGGCTGTTTAAGCGCCACTGGCCCCAGACCGTCACGTACTGGTGCGTGTGCTTCAGCTACGGCCTGTGCATCGCGTTCCTTGGGCCCACCGTCGTGGACCTGCAGTGCCAGACGCGGTCCACGCTGGAGGAGATCACCTGGGTGTTCTTCGTGCAGCAGGTCTTCATGCTAGTGGGCATGGCTTTTGCAGGACTCTTTAAGAGAAGGTGAGTTCATGCCATTAAGCCGTTTCATTGGAAACGCATGGGATTAAACATAGGTCGGCTATCCCCGGCACCCCCTAGCTGAGTGTCAAGGTGTCCCTGAGCAAGACGCCTCACCCTGACTGCTCCTGACTAGCTGCCTGTCGCCTTGCGTGTTTGACACCGCCGTCGGTGTGGGTGTATGAATGTGTGAACGTCAGGCGATTTTGTGTAGCGCTTTGAGTGGCCACTGGTTAGTAAATCACTTTATTAATACATTCCATTTACCATCTAAACAATAACTAACAGCTTAATAAAGAAATCTCAAACTTTAAAAGATTACATGGCCTATGGGTGCACCCAAATTATAATTTTTTTTATCTTGTTTCTTGAACAGGAATTCAATTGTCAAACATTGTTTTTAATGGTGTTTGATATAATTCATGACTCATGATATAATCAGGTATAGGCCTACACTGCCACTACATCAAGGTGACTTTGACCTGAGTAAATCAAAAAGAGAAATCAACAATCCCTGTCAAGCTTTTATTTTACATATTATATATAACAAGCATATTCCTTAAAGGTTGGGTATGGAATTCGCTTTTTTGGCAATTTTTGCAAAATTACTTGAAATCCTTATCATAACCCACTTACGCCCCGTGCCCACTACCTCCGTCAGTTGTCCGTTGCCCATTGACTTTGAATGGGGACGGTCACGCAATGCATTGTGGATCCGTCCGTTGACTTGGAGCGTTCGCCACCGTCAAAAAGTTGAAAAATGTTCAACTTTTTCGGCCGCGACGGATCCGTCATCCAATCAGATCGCGTATGCAAATTTAAGCACTGTGATGCGACTCGGGCTCTGACGATACTGGAAAGCGGGAAAGCGGGTCATCTTGCCTCGCAACAAGCAGGAAGAAGCGGGAAGAACCCGGCGAAGCGATTTGATTGGCTGACGGTTGCCCGAGGCGTTACGCCTCGTGCCCACTGCACCGTCAGTCAACGGACGTGGGAAGGCGTGGCTGACGGATGGGGGAGTAGTCTTTGCAGAGGCAACCGTCAGCCAATCAAATCGCTTCGCCGGGTTCTTCCCGCTTCTTCCTGCTTGTTGCGAGGCAAGATGACCCGCTTTCCCGCTTTCCAGTATCGTCAGAGCCCGAGTCGCGTCACAGTGCTTAAATTTGCATACTCGATCTGATTGGATGACGGATCCGTCGCGGCCGAAAAAGTTGAACATTTTTCAACTTTTTGACGGTGGCGAACGCTCCAAGTCAACGGACGGATCCACAATGCATTGCGCGACCGTCCCCATTCAAAGTCAATGGGCAACGGACAACTGACGGAGGTAGTGTGCACGGGGCGTTACAGCCACTGAGTTAGAAGTACTGACATGACAATTAAACAAGTCAATCATCTGTGGAACGGGCAGGGCTCGAAAAACTCCAGCCAATGATTTCCATTGCCACCGAGTTGCATTGGACAGTAAGTACGTCAATCAAACGGTCGTACTGCACTCCCCCTCCCCCGCGCCCCGCGCGCGACCCCTTCGTGCACGTACTCAAACCTCGTGACCCAGAGCAAGCTTCTGTTTGTTGTTATCCTGCGGTAGCTACTGGAGCTAGCTAACTAGCAAATGACTCGCTCTCGCGCATCTGTGTTCCCTCGTGCATGATTGCTCGTCCATGTACTTGGAATGGGTGGAGTCAGAGTCAGCGTTGAAGGAGAGGGGGTAGGACCATTTGAGTTGTGTATTTTCAAAATCTGCTGGCATTTCGCAAATCCCATACCCAACCTTTAACCAACGTTTTTACCCTACATCCTTGTCTTTGTTCGATATTTTTTTGAATTAATCAATTTAGTTGCATTATAAGTTCAATAGGCCTATTATAAATAATGGCAAACACCGGCCACAAACAGACAGTGCTCATGACTTAGATTGTCTTTATCTGACTGACCGAGCAGCAGTATGCATGAAACTCATGTGGTCGGCCAACAAGGAGGAGGACTACACAATATGTGTATTTCTAAGGCTGTGTTCACAAAGCCTGTTGTCTGCATCAACAGGTTGCACTTAGAAGTAAATAAAAGTACAATTCATTTTGCAATTGCAAGCTATGTTTCAGGTTGACGTCCTAGAGGTAGTTGTAGAAAATAGAGCTGTATTATATTATTATAGTATCGGGACAATGAGAAGAGACCTAGAACGATGGTTATGTTGTTATAACTCTAGTTCTATGATTCTAGGCGTAGCCGTTTAGGCTCCGCCTTATGGGCTTGTCCCGTGCATGCACAGGCGTGACAATTTTAGCAATGCACCAATCAACGTGGGTACCGCCCACATTCCCCAAGGCACCCTGTGTATAAAGAGGCTGTGAGGGACCGGCGTGGTCGCCCCACGTATCTGGGATACGGGCAACTGGGTATCGCGAGTGTGGGCAAAAATGAGGGCAATGGACTGACGACTAAGAAAAGTGAAGTTTTAATCTCTCCAAACATTCACAAAAATAGAGCAACGTTCAAAATGAAAAGGAAATGACTGCATCAGTCAGCAAACCAAACTAAGATAACATAAAATAGCATACCATAACATAACATACGTTTCCCGTACTGGCCTCACTCCAAGCCAGCACCACCTTCCGCCCCAAACACCAAATGAAAAGGCCCTTAAATAGGGAAATGGTAATTGGACCAATCACGGCCATATGGGCCAGACCATTAGCTGGGGGAACATTTACCTAAAGCTAACAATCCAACATAACTGAACAGAAAGTACATTGTGTGAATACTAAATAAACATGATACTAAACAAACAATCACCAAATACATATATACCCACACCCTGTGCAGAACCTAAAGATATTTACAAAACAGCTGTTTCTATCAACACCCCCCTGGGCTATTCCCTGATACTTTGATCCTAAGCTCCCTTAGCATACTGCCCCCTACCGGGACGGAAGACCAATTCTATACCAGCCCAATCTAATATATACACACAATATAATAATAATAATAATAATAATTCCTCTAATGCGGGACAGTGAGAAGGGGGAGGATTTCACCTTCTCACAGAGGCGCACAGCAGAATTGGCACCTGAGCAGGTGGGAAACAGCTACGCCTTCAATCATAGAACCAGGGTCATTATAACATAACGTTCTATTTCATCACAGGAAATGCAGCTCCAACTTTGCCCCACTAGAATGACAATATCCCTCGACCAAAAAATAACTGTTGATTTTCTTTGGGAGGACTGAGCATTGGGTCAAAGCAGCGCATAGGAGCTGTCCTTGTTAAGTAACGAGCAGCTCGGGCCGACAGACAGAGCGGCCAACTCACCGGCCCCTTAGTAGAAACCAAAGCCATAAGAGCGCTGTCTTAAAAGTCAGAGCTTCCAAAGGGGCTTGAGACACCGAAAGGGTCCCTTGATAACCCACACAACACTGTGGGAAGATTCTAACGTGGTATAAGCAGTAGGGCGGCTCGATTATGGAAAAAAACATAATCACAATTATTTTGGTCAAGATTGAAATCAAGATTATTCAAACGATTATTTTTGAGTTGGAAAACATGATGTATTTATTTAGCATGTCACTCCAAAAAAAGCTTTGTAACTGAGAACTTTGAAAAACAATGCAGAAAATGTTCAAAAAGAAAATAGTCAAATCTAAAATAATTTACAAAAAATGTATCCAGCTGTTCTATAAAACATTTAATAAAAAAAAAATCTAAAACTCGATTATATTGGTTTTGTGATCGTTTGACGCTGAAATCAAAATCGAGATCGAAGTTTGATTAATCGCCCAGCCCTAATAAGCAGCTGATAAAACAGGCTCAACATGTCTTCCCACGCAATAAACTCTTGACCAGTGGGCGATCGGTTACCGTAACAGCCTGCGTGGCCGCCACAACGGCAGACACATACTCTGATTGTGGGGAAGGCTCAACGTGGTTCTCCCTAATACACCTGGTCTGGCGGCACCGAGCGGAGTGCGGAGGGCAGCCTGAGCTTGGGGTGCGGAAAGCACCCTGAACTTGTGACGCCTGGGATCCAACCTCTGGTGAGCAAGTCACCGCTCTAATCTGCACAAAAAGAGCAGACCCAGGGAAACCAGGGGTGGGCGGCTGTCATCACCCCCAACAGGGGTATGACATGATAGACCTGGTCCCTCTTGCGGCGTCTGAGAACCTTCTCCACGTCGTCAGGCCCACATTACACCTTTCCAACTGTCATGGCGGACAGGCCATGAAGGAGAGCGGATTATGCTGTTAGCATCCGCAGCGCTCAGTGAGGCACAAACATACTATCTGGGTGCCCCTCACCCAGGCAACGAAGCACGAGGCGTGCTCGTCGCCTGGTGGAAGCGCTGCCGGGCAGGAGGAGCAGAGGATATGTGAAGGGGCTATACATCTTTGCCTTCTTTTTTTCCAAGTGTGAAATTGGCGCTTGTAATTTGTGAGCGAATTTTTTTTTTTTGAGACTGGTAGGAGCCGCTTCAAAGCCGTTTGTGCTATAAAAATATCCCACATATTTATTTTTTATTTGGGAGAAATTAGTTGTGGTCTCATTGTGAGACTTCACAAACTGATTTCTGATACGTATGTGTGGATGTGTTTTGCACCGTATTCACTGCACCAATGTGTATGCTTCTCTAAATTTGTGATTTGTAGGATAGGATTTCTGCACCTGCATTGAATAATTTGTGAATGTGTAACTGTTGTGTTTGTGGGAGAGAAAACAAATTTCTCCCAAGTTTGCAACTCCTAAACTCCTTTGCATCTTTTCTTCTCAAATGAACTGATACACGTGTGTCTTTTTATTTTCTACAACTACAAATTCCACTCTCACAGGGGCTCAGTTCAGTTGTTTTGCTCCAATAATAACTTCATAACAGATACAAGATTATATTGCAGCAAAATTCTTGTCTAGCGGTGCTAATGTTAGCCACAAAAATGCTCCTTCACCCAACCAGGACAGCATTATCTGGGGTGATAAGACAAATACACAGTGAGTATTAATTAGGGACTGAGTATAAAACCATGATGTCTCATTACAGACAGACCCGGTTAATGGGGAAAGCCAGGGATGTGGTTAAGATAGCACTTAGTTATCCTCAGTGTGTATTGACTATTTCTGTTGTTGAGTGCCGTGATCATGGGAAGCTGCATATCGTTAGCCTCATAGCATAGTTTTGTATTTAGCGTAAAAAATGCTGAGGTCAGATAGCTGACCTTATACATTATAAAAGGTAAAAAGCACTCTGATTGGCTTAGGATATAGCCAATGAGGCCCAGTAAATAGGCAACGTTAGGCGAGTGGAGTTACTTTAGATATCACAATTTGGCCAAAATATGACAAATATGACAAAATATGACATGAGGCTAACAATAATTATGTATGGTGTACCCATTTTGTCCACAAGCATACCCCATATGGATATGTTCAATGGTTGCCACAGGCCAGTAGGTGTGGTGTCTTTATATGAATGAGGGTCTCAAGAAAATATAAGATTTTGACAGGAAGTGACTCAAAAAGCCACATCAAAGGCTTGTAGCACAAACTGCTAATTAGATGAATTAATAATAATGAATTAATATAGCATTTAGCAATAATCATATGTCTATGAATGTAGTTTACCACCATGGATGCAATAAGATTACTGTGTGTCGAGAGATGTAAATTGTCTGTTACCTCCATCATGTCCGACAACCTGGTCAGTGACCATAGGGACTACGATAAAAATACCTTTTCAGTTACCAATTATTTCACATTACTTGATCAATGTAACTTTTCACACAATCTGAATATATCAAAACATTTCCTAGAACAGTCAGGTTCGGGAACCCTTCCTGCATTTTCGTTCCACCATTGACGTATGCTAGTATCCCTTGAAATGCAATTCTCCCCAAAATACAAAGAACCTTGTTTCTCACCGCTTCACCCTCACCACTGTTCTCCTGGCCAATATCCTCGTTGCTGCCCTCCCCCTCAAAGTCCAAGCAGATTGTCCAGCAAAGATTTGGGGGTGTTCTTTTGCTGGGGACTGGCTAAGAGCTCCTGCTCAATCCTTGCCAGTTGTTGCTGGGCTCTTTTGATATAAATTACAAGAGCCTGAATTTGTACTTGCACCTTCAGAGCATCATCGGGTGACAGGAACATCAACTTACGAAAGTGGGGGTCAATCCTCTTTAAAAGCAGACTCAGACTCCCACCTTGCCTGCATCTTTTGGTCTGCAGCAATTTGAAAAGAGTTCACAGCAGGAGACTCATGTGGTTTTCTTCGTTGACTGATGTAGATTAAGCAGTGGAGGTAAAACAGATAATGTGACATAGGTCTCTCCACTGAGAAAAACAGTGGCCTGTTCTAAAGGCTTGAGGACCTGCTCCAGCTCCTCGAGTAACACCCCTTGCCCACTGTATCCGTCTGTTGACAGATCTGCATGCATTTTGGGTCCGTCGGCAAATACCAAAGTTAAAAGAAAATTTTAACTTTTCAGGCTGCAACGGATCCATCGGCCAATCAGATCATGGCTCCGTCGGCAAATACCACCCCCCCCATCCGTCAGACACGCCTTCCGTCGTCCGTTGACGGACGGATGCAGTTGGCAAGCTGCGTAAGCTCCAATTGTCATTCCTCAGATCCAGGTACTGCTTCCCACGCTGTGTAACTTCTGGGTCCGAAAGTGTTGCGACCACTGGCCACCGTTGTTCCAAAAGGCGACTCACCATGTAGTGCGAACTCTTCCATCTTACAGAGACATCCTGGATCAGGGTATGCTCGGCTGTACCCCACTGTTTTTGTTACTGTTTCAGCTTGCTGCTAGCCAGCTCACTTTTCTTGAAATGCTTCACAAGGTACCCTGCAGCCCCGACTGTCCTGTCGATCATGGGATTCTTCTTCAAGGCATGGTTGACCACCAACTGAAGCGTATGGCCAGCATCATGATGTGACGCAGGCTACCCCATGTTTCTCCTCTAGGATGCGAAGAGCTGCAACAACATCACCCGCGTTATCATGTACAATCGGCAGTACATTATCTCGAAGGGAGAAATCTAATTTCTCTGCCACCCTCTCCACCAAAGAGGCAATATTTTCAGCAGTGTGCCGCTCCTCAAGCGGCATTGTAGTTAAGGTGACAACTAAGTATGTCCATGAAGTATGTCCATGTTTTCTAACACTTGTCCAAGCATCAGTAGTTAGTGATAGTTTGGAAGTGCTTTTTTTTTGTTCACTTTTCACTTTGTCAATGGTAGCCAACATTTTTTCTCTCCATTAAGTCAGTGAAGCGGCGCTTGGATGGAAGGGTGTATCCTGAATGGAAAGTGTTAACCATTTCACGGAAGCCTTCACCTTCAAAAATAGCAATGGGCCTCATGTCCTTTACAATCATATGGGGTTTTCACACCAAAAATAACCAAGAGCCAGTTCCGGGCTGGTGCTAGGGCCAGTTCCAAACAGGTTCCAGCCTTATCACAGTTATGAACCAGTTGGTTTCACAGCGGCCAGAGCCAGACATGGAGCCGGCGAGAGCAACGTCATGACGTCACTGCAAACGTCTCCGCTTTCCCAGCAACCCTCGCGCCTTGCCGGAACTGTACAATAAGAAGAAGAACCCTCGCGCCAGTTTCAAACACAACAACAACAATTTCGTTTTCACGTCAATCCATGTATGGTTCTTTGAATATTCGGATTTAAAACAAAATCAGAAAAAACAATTAACAGAGTCGTTTTTTGTTTTTCTGTTTCGGGTTCAAAAAACCAACACACAAAAAACACAAATAAAATGCCGTTTATTAGTTTATTCGTTTTGCCCTTTTTCCGATTCAAAACCAAATCAGAAAAAAACAAAAAAACAACTCTGTTAATTGTTTTTTCTGATTTTGTTTTAAATCTGAATATTCAAAGAACGAACCATACACGGATTCACGTCCATTGTTTACTTCGGTGTTTTAAAAATGCCGGTCTTCGTTGGTCTTCCTGTTTAGGTAAGGGTAACCCCGCCCCCTTCCCCCGGCGTAAAAGCAGTTCTAGTTCTAGCCCAGCTCAATCCTGGGGCTGGAGTTGAACCGGTTTTTAGATGCCGGAGCCGGTTCTCTGGCGGTGTGAAACCAAAACACTGGCCCTAGCTCCGAACTAGCCCGGAACGGACTCCGATTTTGCGGCGGTGTGAAAGACCCAATAGAGATAATGCTGCTGAGCAATTTTCCAGTTTTTGCACTATTTTGAGTGTAATGAGTAAAATGGAGGCTGAGTGGGAGCAGAATTATAGAGTGTGTTGATCACTCTGAGTGTATACAGACTCTGTATACACTCTGATCATTAGGCAGAGCTTTTGTAAAAAGTTTCATTTGTCCGCCATTACTCCTCCCGACACCTGAAGTCATTGACAGTAGAAGTGCACTGGAAGTCGACGTTTCTACTGAATGTTAAAGTAAGTAATAATTCATCATTTTTTGTTTGAAATATGCATATCTGTTGAATTTGTATTTTCCTAACGGATTTTCGAACTTGTATTTTCGTTACATATTTTCCAGCTCCGATTTGATACACCCTACAAGATAGGCTAATTACGTGCTGGTTATGAAGTATTGGCATTAAACTACAGTTTCTCAAGTTATCTGGCAGTTATTCATTCTAAATTATTAGAATACCATGCCTTAAGATCATGCTGCCATCCATTATGAGCCCTATTCGTCAGTGTTTCAGACCAACATGCATAGCAAACGTAGCAGCAAGCAAGCTAACTAAGTAACTAAGTCCTTTAGCTAACTTCTGTGCAACATTCATGTATGAGTTGCCCGTCAATGAAGCATGTATGGACAACTAACCAAAGAATATACCTTTGAACTAACTTAATGTTCACTGTACAGTGTGTGTTAACATCTGCATTTTCCGTACTGTTATAAAGCTAGTCGCTTTTCAACCGTGGCGCACGCCATTGGGGCGAGCCAAGTTCAAGTTCTTGTCGAAACTGTCAAAAGTTCAAATTAAAACTATACTAGTCTAAATGCATTGCACAAGCGTCAATTGACTGCATGGGAAGCTTATCTAACGTTAGCCATTAAGGTCGTTCACCATTCCATTTTTACCCATCAGCACATATACTTTACTCAGAGAAGAGCAACTGTAATGTTGCACCATTAATTATTCCAATTCAATATTTGCGTTAAATGAGTTTCTAAATTGTTCTCTGATTTTGTTGTGATCTAGGATGGACAACCATAATGTTGTCAGGCAAGATTTAAAGACAGCAAGAACTATGTGATTTGTCCAACACCCTATACATTTGAGGCGTTTTTGGAATGTGGTGAGAATTTTTATATTTTATGTATCAAAACAGTTGAATAACAATAGTAGAGATAGAGTGTTTTGTTATTTTATTGATCTATTTTCTATAGCTTGTATTATGTATCTAAAGGTTTATCTTCTTCAGTTGCCAATAAATTTGATCTTCCTACAATGGATATCCAAGTCTTTGATGACTCAAAGACAGAAGTTGATCAGGATATTAAATAAATATTTGCTGAAGCAACCTGTTCTTGCTGTCCTGGAAATTGTTATCCCAGAGGCAATTTTTAAAGATAAAACTGATGGTAATTTGCATATTTTTTCACATTAATTACCAACAGTATTCTTTGCATCAGCAATAATATCGTCTGTTGACAGTGGCTGCATGTTGTCAAAGTAGTATTAACATATTAGACCATTGGTATGGTTTTGTACTACAGATTCTTTCAGTTCTCCCATGAAGACTCATTCACCAATAAACACGAATAAAGATTTATTTTATGATAACATAAGAGAATATTTTGCATGAAAATCTTTGGAGGAAGCCCCATCATGGATCCAGGACGACGTGTGGACTCGGCATATCCTGCCAGGACTAGCAGGGGCGGAGCCTTCCCCAAAAGAAAGGATGTAACGCTAGAAATAAGTGATAACTCGGCATGTCCTGCCAGGACTGGCAGGGGCGGAGCCCACCCCCAAAAGATGGGATATACAAAAGGGAGTAATGAGAACATACATACCCACTGTAGAAAAGGGGGCAAGGATCTATACTGCTTCTGGAGGATAAATACATAACCAATGTACAACATATTAAGAGTCAATCATATACCACATGAAACCGTTTGCTGAATATACCATCAGCGAGATCAGTGGAAATTTAGAGCACTCTGCAGATGTTGCTGCAGCAAGCCTCGAGTGCCTTCGTGTTGTACCACCGACGTGGTCAACGCACTCACCGGGGTTGCTGCAGTGAACATGAGTACTTCTGTGTTGTTCCACCGACGTGGTCAACGAACTCACGAGTGCCCGTGTTGTGCCACCGACGTGGTCAACGCACTCACCGGGGTTACTGCAGCCAAACTTTGAGTGTTTAATGTTGTGCCACCGACGGGGTCAACAAACTCAGAAGTGCCCGTGTTGTGCCACCGACGTGGTCAACACACTCACGAGTGCCCGTGTTGTGCCACCGACGTGGTCAACGCACTCACCGGAGTTTCTGCAGTGAACATTGAGTGCTTTCGTGTTGTGCCACCGACATGGTAAACAAATGGAATATCCCAGTTCTGAGAGAGCACACAAATCTATTCAAGATATTGAGAGTGATAGGCGAGCGTTTGTCTGGTACTTTTGGCAGTGACTTTCGGTAGAAGACGAATTGCGGGAGCCGAAAATAAACTAGGAAAGCCAGAATCCTGGCATCTTGCATGAATTGAATACCAGCCAAGTTTCTACGAATAGAAGACGATTTTTGTCTACTGGATTCTAAGCAGTGGAGGATGAAAGCGCAGACAATGGGGGCCGACACTGGGAAACTGATACATATATGGAAATGCAAAATAAATTAAACAAAGCCCATGCATGGCTATAGGCTTTGAGGGTAGACGGAGCTACGGCTTCTGCCATGAAGTTCCTAGTGGAGTCTAACAGAGAATTTAAACTGTGTATTGGATCCACATTCGCTGCGGAGCATAGACGTCTGAATTCCTGGAAACGGAAACGGGAGAGAGAATCAGCTAGAACATTATAGTGACCAGGTATATGCGCAGATTTTATGATGACATTGAGAGTAACGGACTGCCATGTTAGACGTCTGAGTACAGACATAATAGTAGCGCACGCAGATCGCTTTGTATTAGTCATTGCCAACACTGCTTCGTTATCGCAGAACATGGTTATGCATTTACGACGCCATGCTTGCCCCTACGAAACGCTAGCAGCCACGATTGGGTAAAGTTTGAAGAGCACAAACGACTCGGACCCGAGGGCGAATGTGCGAAATTCGGCTAGTCATCTTTCGGCAAACCATTGCCCTTGGAATAAACCCCAAACCCGACCGAGGGCGCCGCATCGGTAAGTAGTTTGAGATAATCTGATGATTTGGGCATGTCATTATAAAAGAAAGATATACCGTTCCAATTAACAAGGAGAAACAACCAGAATTTGAGGTCAGACCTGCAGCCTTTGTTGAGGTGTTGTTCAGATTTGGGACAGAAAGGGCCAGAGTTAGAAGACGAGAGATGAACGAGCGCCCTTAAGGTATAATAATAATAATAATAATACATTTCATTTAGAGGCGCCTTTCAAGACACCCAAGGTCACCTAATGCGCAATCCTACCTTCTGCTCAATCAATTTCCAATCAAAACAAAAGTACCTAAAACTTGCCAAAAAACCCTGGACTACTTTGCACTCAACCAAATTAGAAAATGTTGGATATTCTTACCTGGACAACCCACGCTCTGAGGGCAGAGGAGGGGGTACTGCTGCTGTTTACCATCAAGACCTCCAACCCCACCCACTCTCCATCCCTGCTGCCCCATCATTTGAACACCTGGCTTTCAAACTCAGACTACACAAGAATTCTGATCTCACAGTACACGCCCTCACCTACAATGAGCACATGCACCTCTACAAAGCAGCACTTAACAAACCCCATTCTGTCTACTACTCTGGCATCATTCATTCTAGATCCTCCAACCCATGCACTATTTTCCACCATAAATAAACTCCTCAAACCCCAGGATAACATCTCATCCTCATTCACCCCGGAGAAATGCAATAAATTCCTATAATTTTTCAGAAATCATCCACAACCAGCTTGCCACCTCCTCTGCAACAAGCCTTGACTCAGAAACTCCACTTCCTTCAACCTCTGACCACCAGCTTTCCATCTTCTCACCCATAACCACAGCAGACCTCTTGAAAATACTCTTCCACCTCCCCCCTGGGCCCCATGCCCTCATCTCTCTCACCCCACTCATCACAGACACCATCATCTCCTCCCTATACTCTGGCACCGTTCCCCCACCGCTTAAGCTTGCTGCCATCACCCCCTTCCTTAAATAACCCGGCCTTAACTCCGACGACCCCAACAACTTTAGACCAATCTCCAACCTCACATTCCTCTCAAATCTACTGGAAAGGGCCGTCGCAACACAACTCAAGCAATACCTCCTCTCCAATAACCTGTATGAAACATTCCAATCCGGCTTCCGAACCTACCACAGCACTGAAACAGCCCTACTTAAAGTCACCAACGACCTCACCATTCTCCTCCTCCTCGACCTTAGTGCTGCCTTCAACACCATCAATCACTCCATCCTCCTCAGCCGTCTGCACTCCATTGGCATCACTGACTCCGCCCTTTCCTGGTTCACCTCCTAAGATTCCAATACATCTCCATCAACAACCACAATCCCACACCATCCCTGTCTCACACGGAGTCTCCCAAGGTTCAGTGCTTGGCCCCATCCTCTTCATCCTCTACATGCTCCAACTAGGTCACATCATCCGCCGCAATTGTCTTCAATTTCACTGTTACGCCGACGATACCCAACTGTACATCACCACCACAGCCATTACTCCTGCCATCCCCTCCACTCTCACCAACTGTCTCACTGACATCAAAACCTGGATGGACCACAACTTCCTCAAACTCAACGGCAATAAAACTGAAATGATCATCTTCGGCCCTAAAACCATCATCCCCACGTCCCAGAACTTCTCACTTTGCATCGATGGACACTCTGTCCCCCCCCCAGGTCAGAAACCTCGGCATCATCATGGAGCCCACGCTCTCCTTCAAGTCACACATAAACAATGTCAGAAAAACATCCTTCTTCCACCTCCGCAACATTGCACGCCTTCGACCCACTCTATCATCCTCAGCTGCCGAAAACACTAATCCACACCATCATCACTTGCAGACTCGACTATTGCAAAAGCATTCTGTATGGCCTCCCCTCCAATATTCTTCAAAAACTGCAATATGTACAAAACTCTGCTGCCTGACTGCTTACTCACTACCCCTCCAGAGAACACATCACTCCCATCCTCCGTCAACTTCATTGGCTTCCAATAAAACAACGCATCAATTTCAAGATCCTCCTCACCACCTACAAAGCGCTAAACAACTTTACACCCTCGTACATAACAGATCTCCTCCATCGCCACTCCCCCACTTGCCGCCTACGCTCCGCTGATGCCAACCTTCTCACCCCCATCAACAAGACCAAGTACCGCACCCTGGGGGGCAGAGCCTTTGCCATCGCTGCTCCTACCATCTGAAACTCCCTGCCTCTGGCCATCTGAAACTCTGATGCACTCTGTTTATTCAAAAGTCAACTTAAAACCTATTTCTTCAGGACCACCTACAACATTTGACTAATCATCCTCCGCCATCTTCCACCCTCTCCTGCTCTCTTAATGTGTTACCTATTGTTGTTGTGTTGTTTATTTTTTCCTTTTGTTTGAGTGTCTGTACTGTTTGTATGTGTTCCTTTCTTATTTGTAAAGTGTCTTTGAGCATTTAGAAAAGCGCTATAAAAAAGTGATCAATTATTATTATTTATTATAGGAGCATTATTACAATGCAGAAAATGTTGTGGATACCTGTCCTGGAAAATAAAAACACTTCAGAAGGAGGCATCAGAGAGACGACCTAAGCGCTCACGGCGATCACAAAACTGTGCAGTTTTTGATGTTGGTCACTGCTTATATTAGCTTGACCCCCGTATAATTTTGGGCTCAAATGAACACACAGTATGTGTTTTATTTGTTAGAATTTTGACCTGTTTTCTTGTTCATTTTTCCAAAATGCAAATTGTTGTTATATCCTTTGAAGTAAGGCAAACATTTTTGACTATGTACATACTTTTGATCGTGTGTGGTCATCCTGGCCTGTAGTTTTGTGAATACTTCGTGCTTCAGAAAGAAAAGCCTTACCATGTAACATTCATGTTATCTGCAATCATTTTAGGTGGACCAAGAACTGACAGAGATCCTTTTGAAGAGGCTAACTGGTTGAATGTCAGTGTCAGGAAGCTATTGCCCTGATGAAGCACACCGCTGATGAGGCAGTGGTAAAGGCAAAGATGAGGTTAACTCTGATCTACCGTCAGAGTTTTTTGCATGACCCTGACAAGTCATCTGAAATTCTAGCCATTTTCCCACGGTTCATGGACATACCAGGCCTGGTATGTCAATCTTATTTTTCTACATACTAATGTGAAATCTGAAGGTGATTTTGGGTTGTAGTTAATATGTGTTGGGTAAAAGATATCGTCTCTACTTTGTGATTTTGTGTAGATTGATCAAGATTTTAGTCTTCTTTTTGGTGAGTCAACCTCTGCAAAGCTGTTGGAGAAGTGGTCTACCAACATAAAACTAAAGGTCATCGCACAGAGCCGTGACATCGCACAGACTGGGGAGGTACAAGATCTCATCCAGAATGCCGTTGCCACTGAAGTCGAAGAAGGTAAATATATTGTCCCATCGTAATTGCAATGGAATTGATTCATTACTGAGAAATGAAGGGTACTGCCTTATACTGGTTTTTCATCCATAATTCGTAGGTTAAAGTGAGTAGGAGGAGGTCTTCAAACTTGCATATTTTATTGTATTAGTTGCGCCTCCGGTTTCAGACAGTGACATGTCTTCCCTTCTCCTGCTGGTTCATCTTTTGCCACCCTCCAGTCAAGGCCGCAAGCGACCGGGAAAGATTTCAGCCAGACAAACATGTGACTGACTTGTGGCGAAGAAGTAAAAGGTGAAGAAGGAAACTAAATGGAAAAAGTGTGTGCTTGACCGAGGGAGGGAGACATTTGACCGAGGGAACCGGATGCCTCGGAGGCTGGACTTATTCTTCAGAGGTCTATTCACCTCTTCTCTCAGTCTTCATCTTCTCATCTCTGTCTTCCTCCTTTTTTTTGTCTTCTTCTTATGTCTTTGCAACTTCTTCTTTACTCATTTTATTTGTTTTATTGTATTTTTATTGTTTCTGTATTATTTATTGTTTTTGTAATCACAAGTGAATTCACTGCAATAATGAAAAGAAGTGCCTGAGAAATAAAGTGAGACATGGGTATACATCTTGTTTGGTAAATTATTTCAGTTAATTGTTACTCGTAAAACAGAAGAAATGCATGATTATAAAAAATAACTCAAAGGGTTGATAAATGACTCTTATATGAGGATAAACAACTCTGAAAGTTAAGGAAAATGGGTTAGAGGCATTTTGTAATTTCTCTCAATAGAGTTGAGGCAGCTCTGAACTGAGTAGAATAGTGCTAGATTTATAACAGTGGAGGGAGGAGGAAAAAAGTTACCACGGTTACCAAAATGGATGATGTGTGGTAGTTAGTCTAACAATGAACGAATCAACTACCTTTTTTAGAAGTATTCATAAGTGTTGGTGGGATGGGCAATGGGTGGGTGATTAACATGAGTTAATGAACTGTGCCATTGTATCATCCTCCCTCAGACTGGACCTCTCTCTGTGTGCTCTCTTCTGGAGCACCCTCCTTATCTCCGTGGCGTTTTCCCTCATCCCGCTCTGTTACAACCTGTCGCTGCTGGCAATCGTCATGGTGATAGCTGGCATGGCAATGGGGGTTGTTGAAACCATCACGAACCTGCAGCTGGTGAAGATCTACCAGAAGGACTCAGCCATATTCCTACAGGTGAGTAGAGAGTGTGTGTCTATTGTTTCCATCAGAGTTGAACCGCCAGGGCTGTGTTGTCTGGAGCCTTGTGCTCCTGGTAGGGTCTCCTATGGCAGAGTGGCCTCAGGGGAGGGGCCAGACTAAGAATGGTTCACCAAGACCCCATGGAAAATCATGAAAGCTGTGGAGAGACCCTGCCCGGAGGAAGCCAAGGCCCCCATCTGGAGCCAGGCAGAGACAGAGGACTCGCCGGCAAGCGCCTGGTGGCCGGGTTTGCCACGGAACCCGGTCAAGCACAGCCTGAAATAGGGACGTGCCCCCCCCCCCCCACCCACTGGGCTCAGATGCGCCGCCACATGGGTGGCAGTGAAGGTCAAGGGTCTTGACGGACCAGACCCGAGCGGCAGAAGCTGGGGGAAAGGAACCGGGGCTTGTGAGGGCGATGGAGCGCTACAAATTAGATCTGGAGGGGCTTACCTCTACACACATTTTCCGCTCCGGTACCGTACTCCAGGATAGGGGTTGGACTCTATTCTTCTCCGGAGATGCCCAGGGCGTGAGACGCCGGGCGGGTGTGGGGATACTCATAAATCCCCGGCTGAGTGCTGCGGTGTTGGAGTTTATCCCAGTGGACGAGAGGGTTGCCTCTGCCTAAGGGTGGTGGGGAAAACTCTGACTGTTGTTTGTGCATACGCACCAAAAGGCAGCTCAGAGGATTCTGCCTTCTTGGAGACCCTGAATGGATTCCTGAATGGGGCTCCAGTAGGGGAATCCGTAGTTCTGCTCAGAGAATTCAACGCCCACTTGGGCAATGATAGACACCTGGAGAGACGTGATGGGGAGGAACGGCCTCCCTGATCTAAATCTAAGCAGTCGTCTGTTGTTAAACTTCTGTGCTAGTCATGGATTGTCTATAACAAACACCATGTTCCAACATAAGGATGCTCATAAGTGTACAACCGCCCACCTTGTTGGTGAGTTGGATCAGGGAATGGGGGAAGACTCTGGACAGACCTGGTCAGTGTCAACGTCTGGAGGTGGCCCCCCTTCCTAGGGATCTTCAACTCACACCTCAGATGGAGCTATATTCAGCTTTTATTTTAGGGTTAGACATCATATCCAACATCATATCAACATCATATCATATGAGTATGATATGATGTCGGATTTGTATATATATTTTATATACATATTATATATTCATGAACGTGTGAAATGTTGCACTACTCTGTTCATAGGAAGTGAAACCAGGCAAGCTGCTTGCTTAACAAATGCAGGATTAATCATCCCCATGCAAAGTTTAGATGAAGACGACCCAGCGGACATGAATATACACTCTCTGGGCTGCTACTTCAGCCTGCTTGCTCAGAGCCTGTCGTACAGAACTCAGTTCTTGACTTGATGGACAGAGGCAATATGGAGAAATGTTTTTTCATAGTAGGGAACCAGAGGCAAACCTTTATTCTGTCAAAGTTTGAAGCTCCGCCTAAATGGGAATTTTCATACACATACGCTATCTAGGTAGAGGTTGAGGTGGTTCCCAGATACTCTCTCTGTTCTTTGACCTGTCAAGCACTCTGTGATGACACCAAACCATGATGTTATGCCCAACTACAAGGCCTCAATGAATTCCCAGGCTTTGTAAGGGGACGGTACTGCATTCTAGTGACGGCAGATGGGACAATATATTCCATTCCTACATAACCCACTCACTGCAACAGAGTCAATCACTCCAAACAGTCGATGTATCTCCTGTGTTGATCATGCTCGTCTCTGTCTGCTATGTCTGCTCTTCTAACAAGCTCTCCATCTACCTCACCTCATTTCTAATCGGAAATCATCATTGGAAAAAGAGGTGCCGGGACATCCCAGCATGCTTTGCAAGGAACGGTATCTGTTTTACGTGACATTGGTTTAGTGGTGAGGGAAGAGAGGGACATGCTAAACAGGGATATATGTTTCCCATATCTGTTATATGATATTGCTTAGTCAAATTTGTTATTAAAAAAAATCATATTCATTCTCTTTGTCATTGTAGTTGTTCTTGTCATTTTGTCATTCTTCTCGCTCCGGGGACGGTTAACAGGCATACTCATTGAGAGTAACAGAAACTACATTAGGGCAGAACAGGGGTTGAAGAATGCTAAAATCCACAACCCTCTCTCAGCCTACCACCTACAGCTGACGACTTAACATATCAAAAACATTGTCATATAACATCTTCGATTGTAATGTATTATGATACACTAACCCTATCACATGTAACATCACGATAATATAACATTATCACCAATCGCTCCCTCCATAGTTTCTGCACTTCTTCATTGGCCTGGGTGCCCTGGTGGTCCCCCTGATGGTCGACCCCTTCCTGTCTGATGGCTGCTTCCTGGGCCAGAACCTGACCTCCAACGGCACCGCCGCGGCCCCCAGCCCCTACCACCCCTACGTCATCCTGGAGCAAGAGACGGCCTGGCGACAAAACAGTTCCCTGCAGCTGCCCCCTACCGAGCGAGCGGGCGCCAGCCGCAGCGGCCTGGCCTTCTGGGTCATGGCTCTGGTCAACGTAAGGGCCGGCACAGGGGGGCGGCCTGGCCTTCTGGGTCATGGCTCTGGTCAACGACAGGGCTCAGGAAGGAGGGATCAGAGGACACATCTACATGTGTCATTTGTCAGAAGGAAGAGAAACAATGTACATCCTTACTGTCGGTACAGTAAGGATGTTCATTGAACCAAGGGCAAAGCACTAACACTCACTAGGTTAAACCATTCCCTGTGTACAACGAAGAAAGATAGCATAAGATTCTACACAATGCTAACTACTATTTTAAGTGCAAGGACGTACAACATCCAATAAGTGCGTACATTAAGTGCCAGGAAGTACAACATACGGGGGGGGGGGGGGCTATGCAGGCTATGCAGAGTCTAGTTGAACTCTGACTCACATTATGAATACAACTTTATTTAGATTACATCCTTTTGGTTTGTAAATTAGTCTCCTGCTAGTCAGCTTTTTTCATGACTTCTACGGTTACGATTCAAAAGTACTTTGAGAAAAGCAGAGGGTCTGAGAGGGTTAGAGGAAGTGAGTTTGATGTGTGCCCTTAGACTTCAAGGATATATCAAATATTGAGATACATTGTGTGCGTGTGTGTGTGTGTATGTGTGCGTGTGCGTGTGCGTGTGCGTGTGCGTGTGCGTGTGCGTGTGTGTGTGTGTGTGTGCGTGTGCGTGTGTGCGTGTGTTCCAGCTGCCTGTCCCGCTAGTAGTGTTCATCTTGATGTACAAAAAGCGCTTGCTGCCTTGCTCAAGGACCGGCACTCATCTTCTGGACAGACGAGAGACTCAGGAGCCCGAGTCCTTCTCTTCCAAGAGTCCACCGGAGGAACAACAGCAGTGTGAGACCTGCTTATAAATATATATTTATGTATGTATATATACATGTATGTATTATGTATTTATTCATGCATAATTTTAAGTGTCCTTTTCCCAGAGGTGTTCCCACCTGAGTTGGTCCTGAGATGAAGTGTCTGTGAAAGGGGTCTATTTTAAAGATGCGTACCACCCCTTGTCCCCCAGGTCCTGTAGGGGTGTTCAGGTGCTTCAACGTCAGCAAGCTGAGGGACAGGCCCCCCTTTTTCTTCCTGCTGCATGTCCTGGCAGGAGCCATCCTCTTCTGCACTGACGGCATTATAGTGAGCACACACACACACACCTTTGCATTTGTATGTATCACAACATTAAAGTTGGGATGCTTATAAATGATACCATAGTAGACTGCTAACGGCCAGTGGGGTCACTAGGCTGTTTCATTCGTGCTAAAGCCCCAGATATTATTTAATTAGCCCTGAATCTTATTTTTTTTTAGCTTGCTTTACACTAGAAACAAACATTGGGATTCCAGGGGCATCTCAAAATAAAGTAGCTTAGTCCTTCTAGATAGTCCTTCTGGCAAGAGAATAAACGGTTTAAAAACATAACTTTGATATAACTTGAATGGAACTTTAGATGTCTAGGGATAAGCAGCACAGCAGTCAGGTAGCTATTTAAAGCTATAATAAGCTATAAAAAACTATACACAAAATACTATAAAAGTATTTTGTGTAGTTAGGTAAAGCATTATGAAATATGTGCATACGCAATAAAGCATACAAAAAAAATTGCCTTTTCCTTTTCCCTCTGGGCTTAACCTAGAAACACCCCTGCTAACGGCTAAGTGTTTTTTGCCTGTTACATTTCTTACAGGACATAAAGTCATTTCATTGATTTGATAAAGAAAATCAAGAGGAAGTGTGCGTTTGCAGGTTTTATGTGAAGAAGAGTATGTGAAAGAATATTTTACATTTGCCCTTTGATTTCAAGGATACACGTGGAAGCATTGCACCCTTGAATATCACTCTGTTATTCTGCTGCTCCTCCCAGAATGCATAGGGTTACCTGAAGGTAAATTCGGGTTAGGGAATTAACAAGAACAACTGATCTCATAAAAGTCTACATTGGTTAAATTCTTCATGCATGCACACACACACACACACACACACACACACACACACACACACACACACACACACACACACACACACACACACACACACACACACACACACACACACACACACAAAACACATGTGAATGTGTGCAGGGTGCCTACACTGCCTTCGTCTTCACGTACGCCGAAACCTCCCCGCTGAAGATGAGTCATCATGGCGCCAGCTCGCTGACCAGTTTGTTCTGGGCCTCGGTGACCGTGGGCCGGCTGGCCTTTGTCTACCTGTCCTACCGCTTCCCTGCTGTGCGCCTCATCCTGTTGAGCCTGGTAGGAGACACACGATGAGGCGTAATGAAGTGATGAGTGGAAGGACGCTTCATATCAAGGTCTGGTGTTTCTGTAGAACATGGATGACTGTAGAATCAAATGCATTATTTATTTTAGTGGAAACAATATAGTCTATAGACTATATTGTTTCCCCTAAAATACATAATGCATTTGATTCTACAGCTGGGTACAGCGTTCTTCACGGCCCTACAGCCTTTCTACAGCACCCATAGTAGCGGCCTGTCACCCATAGCAGCCGCCTGTCACCCATAGCAGCCGCCTGTCACCCATAGCAGCGGCCTGTCACCCATAGCAGCGGCCTGTCACCCATAGCAGCGGCCTGTCACCCATAGCAGCGGCCTGTCGCCCATAGCAACGGCCTGTCATACATAGCAGCGGTCTGTTCTACAGAAACACCAGACCATGATATGAACCGTCCTTCTACTCATCACTTCATTACGCCTCATCGTGTGTATATATCGTGTGTATATATATATATATATATATATATATTTCTTTTTTTTTTGTTATATTTTGTCAAATGATTGATTTTTTAGTCGTGTAATAAGCGGGACAATGTGCAGCAATTTTGAGCTACTTAAAATACTGAAAGTGTTTAAACACACACAAACACACACACACACACACACACACACACACACTCACACACACACACACACACACACACACACACACACACACACACACACACACACACACACACACACACACACACACACACACACACAAACGTTACATAAAGTCGGAGGACACAAGGGATGAGCTGATAAAGCTGAGCTGCAGGTGGAGAGCATTTAAAGCAGACTCGAGCGAGATGCCCGTGTGGTGAAACCTTGTGTCTGTGAAGCCTGTGAGACGCACTCTAAATCATTTCATTCTATCAATCGGTTTGACAAGGGTCCCGATTGTGCTGTCATTGTTTTCATTTAGAACTGTAGGTCTACTTGTGTCTGTGTCACTGTGTATGTATGTGTATGCATCCGTGTAAGTGCTCATGTGTGCGTGTGTATGTGTGTGCATGTGCGTGGTGTGTGTGTGTGCGTGTGTGCTGCAGCTGGGTGTTGTGATAGTGCAGTCTCTGTTGCTGATCTTCTACTACAGCAGTGTTTTCCTCTTCGTCGGCACGTGTTTGCTCGGCCTCTGCATCAGCAGTGTGTTCCCCTGCATCCTGGCCTACACCGAGGAGTTACTGGACTATAAAGGTACACACCCAGACAGGCAAGATGTGCTGTCAACCTCGTGTGTTGAACAAAGGCCACCTACTGTCCCTCTGTACTGTGTGTTTTACAGGGTGTGCTGCAACCGTGCTGGTGACCAGCGCTGGCACTGGAGAGATGGTCTTACAGGTTATAGTGGGCTCGGTATGTAACACACACACTATGGAGTTGTGTGTGTGTGTGTGTGTGTTTGTGTGTGTGTGTGTGTGCATGTGTGTGTGTGTGTGTGTGTGTGTGTGTGTGTGTGTGTGTGTGTGTGTGTGTGTGTGTGTGTGTGTGTGTGTGTGTGTGTGTGAATATAAAAACAATGGGACACAGCCTTCCCATTGAAACTTATAAGGAAGGCTGTATATTTTTCGGTTGTACCCGTGCCAGAAATGCATCTGCACCAGTATTCTATGAAATACACATTTATACACTACAGTGTGTACCGTTTCCTGGCGTACTACTGGTATGTGTCCCAAAAGAACGCATGTTCTTTTGAATCAATGTCAATGTTAACAGCTGCAGCATAGCCTTGTGAACAAGACAAGATCTCTACATAAATAAGCTACAACATCATGTTAAGAGGGTGACCCAATGTTTTATTTTGACTCGATCCGCAGTTGCAAAAAGCGGTAGTAGAATGACCAAAACATGATTGAACATGTCTGCGTCATGACGAGTAACACGTTGCGCGGACTGCACCAGCATAGCCCTCACGGTGATGAGGACTGGATGGAAACCACTGACCACAACCCTTTTACAGACATGTAAAAAGAAACAAAAGATTTACTGTATCAGAATGACGGAGAAGGAAGCACATAGTACAGTAGCTCCTCGTGAAGGCGGTTGTGTAAGGCGCTGGGTGTGTAGTGAGTGACTGTGCACCTCTACCTCATTGATGGTTTTTCATCTAATGCTCACAACCGCAGCAGGAACAGAAACATTTTATTAACTGGGAACAGCAGTTATATATTGTCATGCTAAATGACTTCATGTCATTCGGTCTGCAGCTAGTTTGCTGCTGGGTTTGCTGGTCAGACTTTGTGGAGTCTGTACTGCATGCTTGAGCGACTGCATACTGAATGTGGATTTATGTGTGTTTGAGGTACCAGTGTGTCCCTGTTACCTTTTGTATGACCCTTTTGTCTGGCACCATGTAGGGGATACAGCATCGGGGCAGCTACGCCTTCCCGCTGTCTAACATCATTGTAGCTATCCTGGCCTTTGGCATTTTTATAGTGCTCCTCTTCTTGCATCATCTACACATCAAATCTCAGAAAGGTACTGTAGTCCCCTGCCCTGCAGACACAGTCTCTGATTATCTAGAAATGTTATTGATTTATTCCAAAAAGCTAAATGTGAGAAATAACAGTAAAAGCAAACAACAGTAATAGCATCAAATATATATATTTTTTATCCATGAGACAATTTGCCTCACACTTTGGTTTGCCTACTGTTTACATTTACATTTACATTTACATTTAGGGCATTTAGCAGACGCTTTTATCCAAAGCGACTTACAATAAGTACATTTGTCATAAGAAGTGCATCAAAATAATAAATAAAAATAAATAAATAATAAATCCTTTCTGATTCTGATCAATATGTCGCTGTCGGTACAGAAAGGATAGAACCAAGTACAACCATCGCTAGGCTAACCAATTCCCCGTGTTACAGCAATGATAGCAACTACTGCAGTTGCTCCACAGTTAAGTACTATAATACAATACAATACTACTGTTTGGAAGGCCTTTAATTATTTATCTATTATTAAAGGAGTAGTATCACTCCTATATTATTTTTCTACTTTTCCCTTTGCTTTAGAATATTATATGACGCAGGTATACATGGTCTACTAAGCTTGAAAAATCAAGTCCAAGCCAGGGGGAGTATTCGCACCACGAAGAACACCCCTCAATTAGTGCGGGAAACAGCTGTTTGCGCTCAAACTTTCTTGTGTAATAGTAGTGTGACAACAGTTTTGAAGTGTTCGACCAATCACAACAGAAATTGTGATAGGTCGTAATTGGTTTTGCAAAAATGAACAGTGCAAGAATAATAAGGGGTATTTCTGACATACAAGCATGTAACCCTATTCTAGTAGTACCCCAAAATGCAATTATTAACCCTAAAACAGCATGATATTGGATATTTAACACTTTTTATTCAGTACTAGTTTTCGGCTGTGGAGATGGATACAGGAGAGGCTAAACTTTGTATAGAACCTTCCCTGCACCAATTTTTCAATGAGATGAATGATAGTGTTGTCACTGAGAGTCCTGAAGGTCCACTTGGGTTGTCCTCACAGAACCGTCCAAAGACGTCGCCGCGACAGACATTCAGAGGTCAGGAGGCCCCTGACAGCCAGCACAAGTCCTCAAAAGACAAAACACATGGGTTATTTTTGTTATTTTCCATGTTTCATGCCCATTATTTGTAATAAATGTATCATGCAGCATACAAAATGGTCATCTATGGGGTGAATGTCAAAGAACAGCTTTTATTGAATTGTTGTATTTTATTCCACTTTGCTGTGACTCAGAAAAGTATCCCTGACAAAAATGACGAGCACAAAATCCATTTTTCAGGTTGATAAGTATTTGTGGACATGACTCAGGAGGAGCTGGGAAGTGACTTTTGTGGTCACATATTAAGGGTGTGATTGTAATTGATTAGCCTGGCACGATTCGGGTTGAGCTCTTAAGAATAACTCCATTGGCCATTCCAAGTGGCAAATGGAGAAATGTACTATTTACTATCTCTTCATATAACTTTCATTCAGGAGACAAATATCTCCAAAGGGACATTTTCAGATCATTAAGGAGCAGCTAGGCGCTAAGCAGCTTAATCTATGATGTTTACAGGCTGACTGATATTGGGATCAAACAAGAGACCTCTCAGCAGGGAGTCGACACTGAAGCAATCCACTATCCAGCCCTCTACCAGGAAGCTTTCAACAAAAAGGCTATGTATTCACTATTCATTGTACTTTCAAGACTAAAACATGAGGAGATTTGGTTCCTTTTGCAGCTCTTCTAAGACCTCTTGATCTCGACCCGTTGAGAGATCTATTAACGTTGGATATTGTAGTAATGGGACACAATGGCTGAGAACTTGTGTTTAATCACTCATATAGAGTAGACATAGCTAAATGCTCCTTTTCACGCACATGTCAATATGGCACGTCAGCTGGTAAACATTTAAAACTGAACAAGAAAGAGAACTGGACAAAAGTAATGAAGTCATTTCTTTTCAACAAATGTAAAACTTTTTTTGTTTTTTACATTGAAAAAGGGAAAGTTCACGGAAATATGAACAGTCAACTATATTATTGAATCAAACATGCACTTTGTACAACAGAACGGGCATTGAAGATAGGTATCATAATCATCTTACGGCTATTTGATTGTTTCTTTTAAATATAATGCAAAAGTACAATATAATCTAACAATTTTATTTAAATAGATAAAATAGGTCAAAGCTTGTTTCCGGCCATACACAACGTGTCAATGTAAATCTATACGGTAACATTTTTATAAAAAGTTGAATTTGAACGTTTATCTTTAGCGTATAAAGTTCTTTGTGCATATTTATAGCCTACATTGGTTTGGATGGTATACTTCTGGCTCCAATGTCAAAATCTACCAACAGCATCGTTTAACATGAATACATTCTTTAACTTCTAGAAAAAGTGATTCAAATCCAATACTACAGGAATCCCAAAATATCAAGTGTAAACGCTCCGAACGCTGCATTTACAATATGTAGGATAGCAAGCTAACAGCATCGAAACAGTCTAAAGAGAGCCGGAACAAAAGGACTGAGAGAGGTTTGAGTCATGGCCGCCGGTTTGAGTCTCCCCTTCAGAAAGCCAGTGGCTACTCTCACACCATCAAAATGACATTCAGGAAAACACAAGCTGACAACACGGCCGCAAATCAGAGAGTTAAGACTGGCAACAGAAACCCTTGCAGAGCCACCACTTCCCTAGCTGGGCTTTACAAAATCAAAACACCAAGACACACACAGTTTTGATTCAAAAAACGATATTATGAAATTATAGTAAAAAAAAAAGAAAAGATTGCATGTATCATCACACAGATAAATGCAGGAGATAAGGGGGGCAGGGACATGAATCTTCATTATGGAAATATGCTGCAGGCATATTGCTGAACAATTGATCCGTTAAGTGCACAACACATGAGCTGTGTTGTATGAAGGTAATGGCCTATTTCTGCTGGAAAGAACCAGAGAAAGGGACCAGGTCCACTGGCTCTGGTTTGGTCGAAGCAACAACATGTGTGTGTCATATGAACACCCTAATAGACAATAACATACAAATATAGGTTGTCAATAAACTCTTCCATTGCAATTTGATCAGAGGAACTACACTATATAGGGGTTCGGGATTTCGCTTTGGGAGAAAGTCTGTGTTAAGGCACCCATCTGCATAACAGACGGTCGGCTTAAGGGGGGGGGGGGGGGATTTTATATAATTGGAGGAAGAAAAATGGTTGCTGGTAATCGTTTTCCTGGGCTGGATCAATGGTTAGGGTCACGTATGATCATGTGCAAGCATTGCATGTAAACAACCACTTACATACAGGAACAGACTGACATCGATGGCTCTAAACACGCTACAAACAGGGCCTGGACAGAGACACTAATAAAGGGACACACATCGGTAATGGCTCAATAATATCCACCGGTATACAAATGGCATGGAGACCATTTCAAAATGGGTCTCCGGAGAGCGGAAACAGTCCTCAGGGCGGGGGTCCGGTGGTTAAAGACCCCCAGGGGAGGGGGGAGAGGTTAAGGCTAGGCAGTCGAGATGCGAGCCCCCCGCCAGGGCTCTCCAGGTTTTTGGTTAAGGTTTAGTAGTAGGGGGTTATGGCTTTCCACGGTCTCTGATGCAATACCTGAGAGCTCAGGAGACACACAGGGCACTCTTCTGTACATAAGGTAGGTAGGGACCATCCATTAAACATCACGTCTACTATCAGGTCAGAAACAGCGAGATTTGATCTTATTCCTGGTGCGTGTAATCGTTAAGTGCTTAAGAAAAGGGCAGCACCACAGATTCATTGTTGCAAACCAGAGAATATTCACTGAAAAAAACACATATTTATACACACACAGAGAGAGAGAGAGAGAGATAGAGAGAGCGAGAGAGAAATACACACAAAATAAGGGGGTTAATTCGATTCCTTGCTTAATTGACTTTAAGTGCTACGAATAACGCATCTTCAACTGCTTTTAGTGAACAAGATCAGCTGGATTTGGGCCATGGTCGAATATAAAGCCAGTTTTGACTGCTGTGCTGAAGGCAGCCAACCTTGGCAACGTTTTGACATTTAACTTCAGAGTAAAGACTGTACATAAAACGATACATAGGTACATAGATACAATGTAGGACAATCAAGTTCTGCCCTTTAGCAAGGGCATAGTGGGAAGGTAAAACACACATTTTAACCAAAGCACAATTATCACAATTACAAAACAACACAGTTATAAAAATAATATAGGAAGGAGTCTAAAACTCATGACATGAAGTCATGTCACTTCAGTTGTGGATTATGCTGTGAATGGAGTTGATTGTTCGGTGCATTATGAGCATAACTTGCATGTCCCACAAAGAACAATTGGATCCTCTTGCTGTTTGAACTTGGGGATTACACTTGAGAGAGCAGGTTGTTCTCCGCAGACATGCCGTTCGACAGTACACACAAACAACAAGGTGGGGTTCGGGTGTGGACAGCGATGACCGGCTTCCAGTCAAACCGTGTTCTTCATCAAAAGCCCAACTCAGTGTCCCAATCACAACTGAACTGACCATTGCAATGGATCACCTTACATCTTCTTTTTGTTGGTGGCGAGCCATGAGAAAGTAATCCAATACTATGACAGGGGAATGATGCTCTTCTGTAAATGCCGTCCTGAGAACCAAGAGGTCCAGTGGTGGTGACGGACGTTGACAGACAGTTCACGTCAACCCCCCCCCCCACTGCAGTGTGGACTCGGTGTCAGCGACGCCATTAGCTTCATCCCAACTGACGAGCACCAGCGGGGCGTGTTGGAGGAGGAGGAGGAAGAGGTGGCGTCGCATGGCGGTATTTGTGTTCCTGCAGCCCAGCTCGGGTCAGTGTCTCGTGTCGCAGGCCCGAAGCGCGAGGGAATGTCTGGTGTCGTCTCCGGGTGGGCCGCTGAAGGCCGGGTCCTAGATCTTCTGGGGGTCCGGGGAGATGGGGCCCGGCGTGTTGGTCCCGTCCAGACTGTGCACGGGGATCTGGAACTGCGGCGGGAGCACGGACGGGAACTGGGGACACAAGTTATGCAGGGAGGGGGAGGGCAGAGGGTGAGCCAGGGGGAGGATGTGTTGGAAGAACATGAAAGAGAAAGCACACATAGGCCCTGATGCACTCTTATCTTAACTGGCGCGTACGCAAAGGCTCCCGGACACGGATATTTAGACAAGGTACAATATAGTCAGACCAATTTCTTTCATGGCACGAGTTGCAGTGTCAGAGGTCAACGGACGCTTTGTGTCTAGTTAGGGGATCCAAGCCCAAAGCGACACAAGGTCACAAGGTGTACCATTTCGACTCGCTCCTCGCTTGAAAGGAACTGGACATATCTGTAGTCAATCAATGCTGATCATTCCAATCCCCTCCTATAACTGATACATCCTACAACTAAAAACAGCAGGCCATCCCGCACCTCTCTCCCAAAAGTCCTATAAGGACATGGAACAGCCATGTCAACAAAACTTTTCTAAATTGACAACTCCCAGAATATTAAACAAGTATATTGACCTGCTGGCCATACACCTCAAGTCAATTTGTACAATGCTTAAAGAAGGATTAGAAGAAAGACAAAGGCTGAATAAGTAGGGCAGGTTTCCCAGGTATAACTCAGCTCATTGACTTCCTTTGGAACAACCTTAATACAGCAACAACTGCTCGGAAAAAGAGACAAGATGGAGCGCGCCCCAAAGAAATGCATAGAGTAAACTAATTCAAATAAAAGGTCTGCCTTAAATTACTTGTTAAATGTTAAAGTGGGCTATTCATAACATAAGTTAAGCCTCAAAACAACCTACACGGTGTCCATAACCACTACACGAACAGTGGTTATCTGTGTGGAAAAGTGATCAGTGATGGGTAGCAGTGTGTAGTGTAGTAGTGTGTAGTGTAGTAGTGTGTAGTGTAGTAGTGTGTAGTGTAGTAGTGTGTAGTATAGTAGTGTGTAGTGTAGTAGTGCAGTAGTGTGTAGTGTAGTAGTGTTGTAGTGTGTAGTGTGTCGTAGTGTGTGTATTGTTGTAGTGTAGTAGTGTGTAGTGTGTAATGTGTAGTGTGGTAGTGTAGTGTGGTAGTGTGTAGTGTAGTAGTGTGTAGTGTGTAGTGTGTAGTGTAGTAGTGTAGTAGTGTGTAGTGTGTCGTGTGTAGTGTGTAGTGTAGTGTGTAGTAGTGTATAATGTGTAGTGTGTAGTGTAGTGTGTAGTAGTGTGTAGTGTGTAATGTGTAGTGTGTAGTGTGGTAGTGTGTAGTGTAGTAGTGTGTAGTGTAGTAGTGTATAGTGTAGTGTGTAGTAGTGTAGTAGTGTGTAGTGTGGTAGTGTGTAGTAGTGTGTAGTGTGTAGTGTAGTGTGTAGTAGTGTGTAGTGTGGTAGTGTGTAGTGTAGTGTGTAGTAGTGTAGTAGTGTGTAGTGTGGTAATGAGGGTCTGACCTGGAACAGGTGGGCCCCCTGGCGCCGCGTGGCCGGGCTGAGGGGGGCGACCGGACTGAGGGTGCTCCAGAAGTGGATGTTGGACAGCAGGGGGCTGGGGGTGAGCAGCAGGGTGGGCGTCTGGGGGAGGGTCACAGTGAGACACTTCATCAACAACACACCTAAACCTAACTCAGTTACACACTCACTTGTCCCGTTTGGTCTTTGACTTGTTTTCTAGAAGAGAAGCTATTATTGACAAATGATTTATTTGAATTCACAACTTGAATATCTCCAATATCACAGAGCCAAGTGTTGATGAGATGATAACAAGATCAGGTGACGGCAGCCTAGAGGTGGGCAGGGGGTGAAGCGTGGGGCAGGCAGAAACGGCAACCCTCTGACGCTTAGAACCATCGTTAGATTAAGTAAAGCGATGCACCAGCAGCCACCTTTTCCCTGCAGTCACGGTTTGTACGACTGAGCTCACCTGCTGTGGGTTCATCTTTAAAAACGCTAAGCAGGCCTGTTTTTGGCAGAAGGCCTGGATGTGAAGCCAGTGGTCTGGTCACAGATCTCATGAACAAATGCAGTGAGCTGGCCCTCCCCTTTGTTAAACACACAAAGAGCGGGGAGAGAACGAGAGCGTATGACAGCGAGGTAATTTAATAAGATGGATGGACAAGGGCACATGCAGTCATTTGGTCTTCGATATGCCACCCAATTGCAAATAGACCTTGTGCAAAACAGGATGTTTGTGTTCAGCTGACGGAGCTGGACAGCGATGCCACACAACACCACTGCCCTCTGGAGGTGGAGAGTGAAAACCTGGGGGTGCTGTTTAGTTTGCGCTATGCAGTGGTGTACCGGTCATCAGGCATACCGGGACAAAACCTTGTGGGCCGGTCCCAGCCGACTATGTCCAGGCCTAGATGAGTACAAGGCTGAGTTTTCTTTCAGTTCACCCCTAAAACTCCTAACTAAACTCACTGACTTGATTAGTCCAAAGGCAATATCATAACCATCTTAAATGAATCAACCAGTGCAGTATAGCTGTGATAGATTCCTCCTCTGGCTAATTTCACTGTATGTTATTATTTTAGGAATATGGGCTACACACAACAACAGCAGTCTAAACAGCCTTGAAACATACCTCCATGCATACTGTGGGTCAAATAAGAACATCATTCGGCATAGGGTCAGCAATAAGAAAATAGGGGGATGGCTATTGATGGGGATATTTGTGTGTATGTATTCTTTTAACAGGGTACATACACCACCTATGTAGTCAGTTCACCTACATGATATACACTATCCATGATCTGTATTAAGGTTCACAGATCTTAACCCTTCACAGAGATTGTGGAACGGAACTGAACAATAATCAACTGTGTGTAAAGCTACGGCCACACGTTAGGCAGGTAAGAGGCGTAGAAAATCGTATTTTTTGCAAAATGGAACCATTGGTTTAGGCGCGTATATGCGTTACATGCGCTAATTAGCGCGTTAGGTGCGTTAGCCGTGTTTTTACGCACCTTACGCGCCCGACGCACCTACGCGCAGAGTTAATTATTTTTTTACTTTTTATGCTCCTACGCGTGGCGCTTAGCCGCGATAGCCAATCAGCATTGAGCTTGACCCGACGTTACTGGAAGAGAGACGGAGGACGCACAGAGGCAGAAAGAACATGGACGACCAAGTCATCGTTTCAGTGTGTGCTTTGTGTTTCCTACGTTCCTCGGACTCCCACAACAAATACAGCTCAGCGACGGTGGCGATCTCAGCCACGATTTTGGCGTCGACAACTTCTGAAAGGTGAGTTTTTGACCAACTCAGCATTTGCTTGATTACATTTGTTTCTTTGATTATATTTGTGTCAGAATTGTACATATTTGTGTCCTAATCATGACCTCAGAGAGGCATGAACCCTTAACAGCATGAATAAAACAGCTCCCAACACCCATTCCCTTCATATATATTTTTAACTTGGAAGATCAACATTTGTCACTACAGTAAAACGCCTCCGTTGACTTGGACGTTGCCCCTGGTCCTACCTGCAGCATGGCGGGCGTGAGCGTGGCCGTGGGCAGCGACGGGCTGCAGATGTTCATGGGGGAGAAGTCCGAGGCGGTGACCAGCAGCGTGGGCGCGCTCAGCTCCAGGACCTTCGGCGGTTTGCGCATCTTTCCGGCGGCGGAGGCGGGGCCGCCGCAGATGGACGACATGCTGCTGTCGGCGTCGCCCCCCGACATGGAGCCACCGCTGTCCGCCTGCAGGGGGTGGAGGGAGTCGTATTAGAAAGGGATGTCATGCTTTTTAGACTCCTCCCTCTGCTTTAGACCGTTATATGACGTATGTTTAACGTCTGCTGAGCTAGGAAAATCGTAGTCCGAGCCAGGGGGAGTATTCGCGCCCCGAGAACGCCCAAAATAAGTATGTGAAACAGCTTGTTTACCCTCAAACTTTACTTTACTAACAGTGTGACGTCAGACTGCAGTGGGCGGTGCTGAAGTGCAGAGGTCCCGCCTCCCGGCTACCCGCAATGTTGACAACTTCTCAGGGGTGTGACACAAGCGCAATGCGTTGGGCCAATCGCAACAGAGAGAGCGTGCTGACCAATCACAGCAGACTGGGCTACACTGGAGGGGGGCTTTAAAGCGACACAATACAAACCAGAACGTTTTTGAACAGTGAGAATAATAAGGGCTATTTCTAACACACAGGCATGTAACCCTATTATAGTCGTACCCCTAAATTATTTAATTTAGGGGTACGATTTCATGCTTCTATGTTTCATCATTTGATGAACAATAGAAGCACGAAATGGGACCTTTGATGTCAATAACAGACATCTTGGATTTAGAGGCGTGCAGGATTTAGAGAGTTTGTTAGTATCGTGCTACAGAGGACGTTCTAGCAATTAAGGTGATACGGCCCATGCATGCTTCCAAAGTTGTTTTCTCTGCCGAATCTTAAATCACCATTACTTAGCTAAGGGTTAGTACCTTCAATAAGAGTTAGGCTTCCTGGACACCTATAGTATAACGCAACGCTGTGTGTGTATGGTGAAAGAAAAGAAAAGCGTCCATTATTTACACTCTTTTACTACTACTTGTCATACTTTTTAAATTTCAAACATTCGTTTTGAAGAGTGTAAGTAAAAAAAAAAATTCTCAACACAAAATCCATAAAAAAACCAATTCCTAATGGATAGTAATGGAGGCCAAGCAATACCTTTGTCATCCAATAAGAGCATCAGTGAAAAGATATCCCACATATAATTCACCCAACTCAATTACATTAAGTTCGGTGCCATGTTCTCATTTTAATCGTATGTTCCCTTCTCGCCTTTAGGGACAGGCCACTGTTGGCATGTTGTCCTACTGTCTTCCTAATCATGAAGTCACTGTGTTGACTGATTGACGACATTCATTGATTTTGGCCCAACATCCAAGAAAGTATTCAGCGAAGGGCCGACTACTCATTTAAATGACATGTGGATTAGGGCCCGACCGATTCATCGGCCTGCCGATTTAATCGGCCGATTATAGCCTTTTTGAAAAGAATCGACATCTGCCAAAAAGACGCCGATTACAACCGATTTTTTTTTATTTTTTTTTAGAAATGTTATTGCGCTTAGTATCCTGCAGATTGCGCTCCTACTCGCCTTGCTTACTAACAACTTTAGCTGGAGTAAAAAAGAGGAGATTGAATTTTACCGTACAACATGAAAGCATGCTCGCTCAGGCAGCTGCGCACTCACCTCACCAATGTACACAAGACGCGTTGTTTGAGCATGTTGTGCCTGTTTTTCTTTAGGTCCCAGGCCATGTTAATTTGTTATACTGTAGACTCTAACGGTGAGACCATACTGCTCAGCACGCACGTGTTAGTCACTGCTCACGAGCGCAGCACATTGGGAGTTAGTTATTTATTTTACATTTTACATTACACTCATTTTTGACTGTAAATGTATTCTAAAACACTCAAAGGTTCTGCATTCAATTCACATATTCGTCAAAAGTGTTTAAAGTATATTTAAGGTATCAAAAACGACGTTTTATAGCCTTTTTTTATTTTATTTTTAATCGGCCGATTAAATCGTAATCTTAATTTTTCTCTGAAAATAATCGCCATCGGCACTCAAAAATCAATATCGGTCGGGCCCTAATGTGGATGATGCATGTCAGCGTACTACATTTCATTTAGCACAGCAAACAAACACTACAGAAAACCTCTCTCACGTCTCTCACCTAACGCTCCTCAAACCTGAACCACAATTTCAAACCAATTCAATGACTGCATCATTATAATGGGTATAACGCAATATGCATTTTAACATTTAGCATGTGTTTCAATTGAGCGGTTTATGGTAGCTAGTGTGTAACAAGCAGCTAGTGTGTAACAAGCAGCTAGTGTGTAACAAGCAGCTAGTGTGTAACAAGCAGCTAGTGTGTAACAAGCAGCTAGTGTGTAACAGTCAGCTAGTGTGTTACATCAGCTAATGTGTAACATCAGCTAGTGTGTAACAGTCAGCTAGTGTGTTACATCAGCTAATGTGTAACATCAGCTAGTGTGTAACAGTCAGCTAGTGTGTAACAGGAAGCTAGTGTGTAACAAGCAGCTAGTGTGTAACAAGCAGCTAGTGTGTAACAAGCAGCTAGTGTGTAACAGTCAGCCAGTGTGTAACAGTCAGCTAGTGTGTAACAGTCAGCCAGTGTGTAACAGTCAGCTAGTGTGTGCGTGGTTAGTATTTGTTCACTGGCCTTCATCTCCTGAGACTGAGAGGATATGGACTCCAGGTCGCTGTCAATCACCAGCTCCTGGGAGGAGTCAGGCAGCCGATTGGGGGAGGTGCCCCGGGAGGCCAGCTGTGATAGGCCGATATGCTGCTGCTGCGGATGGGTGTGATGGTGGTGGTGGTGATGGTGGTGGTGTTCTGAGGGGCGGAGCTGTTCTAAGTAGAACACAGCCTGAGATGGTAGCGCCGAGGAGTGCGCCAGGATGTCATCCGCCCTTGGGGGAGGGGCTTGGAGGGGATACATGGTGTGATTGGACGAGGCTCCGGGCTCCGCCGTGACCTGCGGAGGGGGCGTGTCCGAGGGCGCGGCCGGCTTGGGCTGGGCGTTTCCAAAGCGTATGACCGTCGGCGACACCGAGGGCTGCTGCTGCTGCTGCTGCTGAGGCGAGGTGGGAGGGGAGGGGGGCCCGGGGCCCGGGGGGGCGGCGTTGGCGTGGGTCGGGGTGGGGGGGCCCCCCGAGCTCCGGTCACCCGTCTTCTCCGCCGGGTCGGCCATCTTGATAGACTTGAAGAGCTGCCGGCCCTTCTGCAGCGAGGTGAGCGTGAAGGAGGTGTAGAGGCCCGAGTGGATGTAGTCGTTGCGGTTGGACTGCTTGGCCGCGCCGGAGCTCTGGCCGGCCGCTCTGGCCCTCTGGTCCCGGTCGCACAGCTCACCGTCCAGTGGGGCCCCGTCGAGCCCCCCTTGCTCGGACAGCGGGGTGAGGCCTGCTGAAGCCGCCGCCGCCTCGCCCCCCTCCATCCGCGCTCCGGTGTCCCCCGTCAGCATGTCCGGGTACGACACGAAGCGGTAGACAAACTTCTGGCCATTCACCTTCTTGATAATGTTCTGTGGCCAAGGAGGAGGAGGAGGGACAGACGAAGGGTCAATGAACAAGAAGATGATACCGTGTCTATGGAGCCATAGCATTTTAGCTATAGAAGCAGCTGATTTCAAGTTGATTGTTTGTAAGGATGTATGCCAGACTTTTAATGTGTTGACTCTAACTTTTTATGTGACTAAACCCTAACTAAATACTTTATTACATTTTTTTACTTTAGCTGTTTTTGCTATTTTCAACAATATAGGGATGGATAGGGAAGAGATCAAAACTATGAAAAACACCTTAATATGTAGTAGCGTAGTAGTAGTATGTTTGCTTTGATGACAAATCAGTCAATGACAGAAAGACTGTAGTGTTGTACACAGGTTTGGGCAAGTACAGCTCAATCAATCCAAAATAAACAACATTCCATAGATCGTTGTGGAATTAGTTGAAAAGGCCCGTCAACCTGGAACCTTTCAAGCCTGTTCTCATTCATAAGGGATAATAACACCAGCCTCTACCAATGGGAGTTCTAGCCTACCGATTTCTCAAACATGTATGAATGGCAGTAAAGAGTTTAATATGAGGCGTCTGAGCAGTTTAATAGGAGGCGTGACGACAGCTACTTGGACTCGTCTTCAGTCAAGGCAATAAATACTAAAATGACACAGGTATGGGTATGGCTCTTTGAAGTCTATTATTAACGATAAGCCTAAGGGTTAGGCTATATCGCTATGCTCCACTTGCTGCAATCCTATTGATGGGGGGGGTGTAGCCACAAGGTGACCCGGTAACCCAAAACTGGCTGAAACAATGAATGCATGCAATCGAATGCATTACACACAAATAGGGCAATTGGAGTGCCTATTCAAATATTATTAAAAAGAAACTCAACTTTGTTCAATGAACTTGCAAATTGGAACACAATCATTCCATAGCAGTGGTACCATGTAACCCACTAAATCATATTTCATCTAAAATTTGTTGTTTTAGGATTTAACCTTCATTTAAAACGGCATTCAATAACTATTTTTCCAAAGAACTGCGCGTTGTCCTGCTTGTCAAGGAGTCAACTCCCCACAAACAAAAAGTGTAGGAGAGCTTCAAAAGCAGTGCCTTTTCACTCCTTCCTGCCTGTGTGAAAGTTAAGCAGACAATTATGCTGCTGCCAAACATACCAGGGAGCAGACCCAACCCTGAACGCCCACAGAAGCAGGCTGCATTTAGAGCCAGGACCACAGCCAGAGTGGGAGGCAGACTATGGCACAGCGAGAGAGAGAGAGCGAGACACACAGAGCACCATAAGGACACTCATATGGAAATTAGAATGCTGCTTGTTTGCAAAAAGCCTACAAAGAGCATGCATCTTCTCAAGCAAATGTACACCATTTGCATTTACTCTGTGACATTGGTGTTGGGGAGTTCCATGCCCTCTCTGAGGGTATTATCTACTAATCCTCAGATTGAAGCAGAGCCCGATCTGAAAAGCAACTGACGTCAAACTAGGAGATTGAAAAAAATGGTTACTAAAGGTCAAATTACTTTCTTTTTATACACAAAAACTACAGTAAAGACAGTAACTCTCGTATAGTCTTCCTCGATCCAACCGTGAGAGCGCACAACGCAGAAGAACACATACACACGCACATACACACACACAAGCACACGCGCGAGCGGCACCTTGTCGTAGTAGTAGCGGAGGGCGCGGCTGAGCTTGTCGTAGTTCATGTTGGGCTTATTCTTGCGGGCGCCCCACAGCCGGGCCACCTCCTCGGCCCGCAGCAGCTTGAACTCCCCCTCCTCGTTGGTCCAGCAGATGAGCTGCTTGTTGCTGGTGTCCTGCAGCAGCTGGAGCAGGAACTGCCACAGGGTGACCGAGCTGTCCATTGGCAGTCACTGGGGAGGACATGTGGAATTAAGAGGAACACTTTGACATGTTTTAACCTGGACCCAATTCTTCAATCCGTTCTATTTGAAAATAAAATTCACTCAGATCAAAATTGATGGCAAAATAGCAGGGTTGAGTCTAAATATTTGAATATTATTCCTCAATTTAGTATTCGAATGCTTTGTTTATTAATTATTCTTCCTTTATTTAATTGATTCAAAACTTCGCAAAATGTTTAAACAACCTGATTACTTTGTGATAATTGGTAGTAGGCCTCCTCTTGTATTATGGAAACCTTGTGTTTAAGGCTGTGTTGAAGCTCTGCCATTACCAAGTTGGAATGATGAGTGGTTTCGAAGCCACTGACGTGATACTGCTTTTATGCGTTATTAAAATGCTACTCTTACAGGCAGTAAAAGATACACACTAAGAGTCAACGTTGTTTCTTTCTTGTTTTCTCAACCAAATATTTGGTTATTCGTTTGGAAACCTAAAAAAATAAATGCTTGAAAACATGTAGTAAGAACAGCAACAAAAAAAAAAGAGGGGTCAAGGATGAAAATCCCAGTTATTGGTGAGCTCTGTTCAGCTGGAAGCCACTGGCTATATTTAGTTCCAGTTCTTCTGACTCACAATCAGCAGCTCTTCTCTGATTTTGAATTTTCATGTCACCATTATCACCGTATATCTCAGGCAGCAAAATAGGCTAAAATATTTACTGTTGCTTCAAAATAAAAGACAATATATTGTCCTATCTTATATAAGCTAAATCTAGAACAGTATGCAATAAGAGGAGAGCAACACAGAAAAGGCACAAGTTTAGAAACTAGGACACTTTGTTGTACCTTTTATGTCAATTGTTTTCAGAATGTTACTCAAGAATGCTTTCATATACATGATAAAAATATACTAATTTCATTGTGTAAGGATGAGAATACCAGGAAGCTTAATGAATAAACATACACAAGGAGCTACAAGGAGCTACAGGGAGCCCGGAACACACACACCCATCATTGTGTGGCTTAGAGACATCCATACAAAAAGGACCGTTTCAGATAGAGCTCAAAGATACAGCAAGCAGAACTGATCCTTCTGGATGCTTTCTTCCCCCTCTCCTTATGGAGGAACATTTGACTATGTACAATGTCATAGATATACATAAATAGAGGCACTAATGTCAAATAAGCAGCTAAGAAACGTTTGGCAGCTTGGAAATTGGAACGCAACGCAAGTACACATTTTATAATCGGGATAAACCGATAAATGCAATAGTAACAATTCTAATGGTTTACAGATCACATGTTTGTGATTTTCTACTTGACAAAAGATATGATTATGAATTATCATCAAAATAATTACAGTAAAACTGGGTAATCGATTGAACCTTTCCATCTTTGCATCCTGGACAGAAAATGAGCTCAGAAGAACCATTGATTGTCTTTGTGAATGATCTGCATCCCAAGGTATGTGGGAATGGACAGATCAGGTGTTTTAACGCCGACGTTGAGCACCCATCTTCTTGTGTGTGATAATAAGCCGATCTGATTCCAATCCCAGATTCCCCCACTGTGAAATATGGTTGTTTCTTTTACAAATTACTGTAAACTGGGGCAGCCTGGTTAATAAACCCAGTGCTGCCCCAGATAGCTCCTATAAAACATATCACCTTATTGTGGAGGATAATGAAGATTATTTTATAATATATATATATTTTTTATTATTATTAGTATTATTATTCACCCTAGGTTTTCAGACCCACTATTCATGCTATTTTCATTGGCTTTCTAGCTACAAAAAATGACATTTGTAGAAAATGAATATATGTATTTGTTTCATTAACAAACTTCTGCCGCCAGCTGGCGGGTTGCTCCCCCCGCCGGAGCAACCCGGCTGCAGCCGAGCTGGCGGCCGAGGGAGTCCAAGTATATGTAGGGTCCGAGAGGGTAAATTGGGGTGCGAACTCAGGCCGGTATATTAGTGTAAACGCGCGGACCATGCCGGGAAAAGGGAGTGCATAAGACAGGCATATTTGGCAGTGTAAAACATTCACAGATTAATATAGCACGGCTTTGGCAGATCTTTGAAATTGGAACGTCTAGGCTTCACAAAAGCCTTGTTTTACATTTGCAGCATTATGCTTCATTCATGCTTTTTAGAGACAGAATTAATTAAGAACTATCCCTTGCATCTTCAATTAAAGCAGTGGAGTAGCCATTTAGTCCAACTAAATCAGAAGGAATAAGCAGGGATAATTATATTTACATTTAGTTGACGCTTTTATTCAATGCAAAAGTAAAATTGTCAGAAGAAAGAGAAACAATATATCGCTGTCGGTACAGTAACTTACTTTACCAACAGCAACTTACTGTACCAACAGCGATATATCGATATATCATCCTTACTGTCAGTAGGGATGTAGAACAAGTGCCAAGCACTTACAATTATTAGGTTAACCTATTACCTGTGTTCAACAAAATGAAAAAAATGCTACAAAATACAATTTGTGTGTGCCATGAAGTACAAACATACAATAAGTGGGTACATTAACTGCCAGGGCGTACAGACATAATAAGTGCGTAAGTGGGCTGTTTTACGAGACTAAAGGAGGAGTGGGATAAGGAGGGAGGCTATGCAGTGTCCCGGTGTACTCTCAACAAGTGAGTCTTGAGTCTTTTACAGAGAGCTCGCTCTACCATTGTGGTGCCAAAACAGAGAAGAGTTGTTCGTTTTTTTTGCGATCTTCGCTTACTCTCAGCGATGGAGAGAGAGAGTGCTCAAGCTGGGGAGTGCAGTCTGAATAACGCTTGTGGATAGGCAGAGACAGTTGAGCACCTTGTAGGCTCATATCATTGTTTTGAATCTGATGCCAGCTACTACAGGGAGCCAGTGGAGGTCACGTAAAAGGGGGATTCACACTGGAGAATTTAGGTAGGTTGAACACGAGTCATGCAGTGTTCTGGATACAAAGCAGTCTTGAAGGACCCTGGAATAAGGCCTAAAGGGAGGGAGGGTGGTGAGAGGGACAGGGAGAGTTGATAATGGTGGTGAGGAATGGCATGGTGTCGCTCAAGTCTGCTTGGAGAAGGGAGGAGAGGATCGGATCAAGGGGTCAGGTGTTTGCTTGGTTAGACTGTTCTGAGGAGAGAGGAATAAAGTGTGTAAGGGGGAGGAAGGATGGCGGCGGGGGTAAAGGAGGAGCTGATGTCCTTCACCTTCTTGGTAAAGTAGGTTACAAAGTCATCAGCTGTGAGGGAGGAAGGAAGGAGAGGGGGAGGGGTGAGGAGGGAAGAGAACATGGAAAAAAGCCTCCTGGCGTTGGTGTCAGAGAAGTTTTTGTCTAGTAGAAGGCAGAGTTGGCTGTTCACACAGTGGAGGTGAAGTCTGAGGCGAGGTGAAGGTAGTGAGAGAGATCACCAGCACAGTCTGATCTCTTCAATTTTCTCTCAGCTGCACGTAACTCTGCTCGACAAGCCTGCAGAGATTTGGACAGCCAGGGGAGAGCTTGCGCTGGTCTGGAGTGGAAGGGACAGATGGAGTCCAAAGAAGAGGAGAGGGAGGATAGTAGTGAGTGAGTGTCGGAGCCCTACTCTGTAGATAGTAGATTTAATTGTTCTAGAGATAGAGAGAGGGGCAAGGTACGTAGAACCTTGTGAATATCACATCAAGTTGGTTCACGGCCCTGTGGGTGGGAGGAGGAGGGAAGAGTGTAAGGTTGGAGGTGGCGAAAGTCTGTTCATTCAGGTAAGTGCAACTTCTCTGGCAGGATGTTGCAGTCATCCAGGATAACAAGTCGCGAGCCATCCTCAAGAAAGCAGCTGAGGATGGCATCCATCTCATCGAAGAAATCATGGAAGGGTCCTTGTCGATGATAGATAATCATAATGTAGAGCTTGATAGGATGGGTGACAGTGACAGCATGAAGTTTGAATGCAGATCTGGTCAAGTGGTCTAAGTGGAAGGACCTGGTAGTACCGCTTCGGCGAGATGAGGAGTCTAGTCCCCCCTTCTCGCCCCAATGGTCTTGGGGTGTGTAGGAATGAGTTGGGGGGGAGAGGGCAAAAGGAGTGGCAGAGTTCTCTGGAGTGATCCAAGTCTCTGTAAGGGCCAGGAAGTTGAGAGTCAAGACAAGAGGGAGGCGAGGGATTAGATGGGGTCCGCCTTCTAACCAGCCAATTGGCAGTTCCCCCCCCCCCACCAGTTCAAGGTCAGTGAAAGTAGTGTGTTGGGTAGCGCAGATTGGGTGGGTTGAGCACCAAGAAGGGGATCCTCATGGGATAGTCTCCGGTTAGACATCCTGACAATGATTAAGGTATGGCACATAGCTACGATGGCTGGGTGAGATGTAGTGTTGGGAATCTCTTGGCACCTCACGATTCGATTCCGATTATGAGGTTGATTAGATTCTAAAACGATTATCGATGCATCCTAATGGAACAAAAAATTGTATGTACATTTCCTGAGTTTGCTACTCAGAGTTTGCTAATCACTTCCTACTTTTGTGATGATCATTAAAGACATCAACAGATTAATTAACTTATCTAATATTTGAATAGAGAAAAAGCTTTTGTCACAAATATGACTTTCTATAAACAATGAAATAATCAATGCAGCTTGCATTACAACACAATATGGAAGTATGTAAAACATAGGTTTCGGTTTTCTTTTCTATGTCATTAAAGAAAAAGCTGCTCTTAAATTAGAAGGAGTTCTTGTGTCTGGCTGTGAGTTTGCGTGCATGCTATGCGTAGGCTGATTCGCAATCGTGTCTAGACAAATCAGATTGCCCAATACACACTACAATACACACATTAAATAAAAAAAAATTAGTAATTTTTTAAATTACTAAAATTATCCCTCTCCGGCGAACAGAATTTTGCAGCAGGCGAACAAAAAAAATAAATAATAATAATTAAAAAATAAATAATAATTCTGATTATTAATTTATCGGCATCGAGACGGAATCTTTCTAGAGAGAATCGCGATGCATCGAAGCATCGATTATTTTTCCCACCCCTAGTGAGATGTAGCCTCTGCGGGAGTCCCCTGAGGAAGACCATAGAGACACCCACTAGGCCCTATCTTGCATCCGGCGCAAGTGACTTATGCCGCTTTTCCACCGCACATGTAGCTCGACTCGACACGACTCGACACGACACGACTCGACACGGTAGCAGCACGGGTGCTTTTCCACCGCAAATAGTACCTCCTGGACGTGGGCGGGGTCGGCTGCGCGAAAGGGCCGTGACGTATTTGTGTACGCGACGCAAACAACACATACGCAACCCACACATGGACAGAACCCACATAACAACAATGGAGGACATCGATCACATTACTATTATTAGCTGGCATGTTGAAGAAGTTGGAGAAGTGGAACATGTTGGCTGCGGCGCTGCTATGGATGTTACCAGCATGGTTGCCATGTCGCTCTCGTGACTTCGTCACACTCTCTGGCCAATCAGTCGCCGGCCGTCTGCAGACGTCACCTTTTAGCATCGGCTCAGCTCGCTTGGAACCTAGAGCGAGTAGGTACTAGAAAAAGCAGCCACTTCAGGTACCAGATACCATGGTACCGCGGTGGAAACGCAAAAAATGCGAGCTGAGTCGAGTCGTGTCGAGTCGTGTCGAGCTGGTACCATGCAGTGGAAAAGCGGCATTAGTCACTGGCGCATGTGTCATTGCTAGTTTACAACTGGCGCAGAGCGTTCTTTTCCCACCACCGCCACTCGCCGGTAAATTAGGGATTGATCATGCGCCCCAAGGGGCGGTTCGGCGGAAGGAGGAGGCGTGTTCTGGCGCAAACGGTATTTTGCCGTTTCTGAATACCATTGCGCTACTGACCAGGAAATACCTGGTTTAAAGTCAGTGGCGCGTTGTTCAGATGCTATTTTAAGGGCGCATGCATACATGCGCATGCGATGCATACGGATTGCTTGTGCACCTCGCACATACACTTTGCTTCTCTCATCTACCTAGCCGCACATTCTTGGTAAATTATTTGGGAAAGAACAGCTGATGCAGCGGTAATAAGTTGTACTTTTAAATCAATGCATCTGCAAACACCGTACAGCAAACACATATTTTCTTGACACAGACATCGTGTAGGCCTACATGCCCATAACTTTTAGGATTGATGAGTATTTGATCGTGAAAAACATTGTTTTACCGCGAGTGAGTGTTAAAAAGAATGAATGAATGCGGGCGCGCGTGTGTGCTCTGTTTAAACACACGCAAACTAAACACGTAACGCATAATACAATCAATGGCAATGTCTATTACCGCGGGGACACATGCATATTAGGATAGCATACAATACTGATAAGAAACAATTTTTATAATGTATTGCGTATATCATTAAATAGAACCACAGTTACCGCATATCATATGATACGTTTTCTTTGGCGAAATTTATTTGAGGACTCAGTATTTCTGAAGTTGTGGAAGAAAACCCCTTATTCCATGTGTGAATTAGGCCATATTATTTGGCAATAAACTGAGCCATTTGCAGTTTGAAATTCATGTGCATCTGTCTCATCGGAGACTGCAGACGCGCTGTCAAAATATCAACTCGTCCGATTCAAATGCGCTCATGGCTCTTAAAGGGAATGGGAGCTGGCACTCTCATTGGTTTGTTGGACGTTACGCCCAAACCACACCTACGGGTAATTAGGCTGCTTCAGACCAACCCTTTTGACACTTGCGCCGCGACGCAAGTGTCATTTATCTGCCTGTAAAATAGCGATAGCGCCGTAGAACCGCCCACAAAGCTACTTGCGCTTTGCGCTTCCCACTTGCGTTTCAGACCGTTAAAATAGGGCCCTATGTCTTCGTTTGACCAGGTCTTTGTTTGTAGGGGCCTTACGCTGACGCTAGGAATGACTAGCCCTTAACAAAAATGTGCATGTCCGAATAATGCCTTTGAATAGTAGTGTACTGTACGCCTTCTATTTTTTTGCGTGAACTTTAAAAGAAAATACAAAAGCGATTGCTGCCCATTCTTCAGTGAGATGCAGGCAAGTAACTGCATCCTATAAACTAGATCAGCGAAATGGTGGTATAAGTGTAGACCACCTTGATCGAGAGACTGGCATATTTAAATGCAGGAAGAACATTACTATTCTCAGTGACCTAACATAATAACCGGGCGTCTTGTCATGTGATCAGCTCCTGCAATCTGCAAATTTCTAGTTAATTGGCAGATCATGTGTTTAGGGCGTATATTATCTGATAAAGATTGGAGCATCACTAGTAGCAATTCCTCCTGGAAATCCATTCAGCCTACTTTTCTATGTGAAAATAATCTCAGAAATAACTGCTGTGCCTTTAGTCATTGAACTTAGAACAATTGCACCTTGGCACACGCAATTGCATGTAAGAATTATCCAAACTAACTTTAAAATGCCTGAAAAACAGGGAGCTGACCTTACCAAGAGACAATAAAAACACATTGAGACTGTTGCTGAAATGTCAATTGTACTGTAGTACACTTTCTGGATATAATACTGCAAGTGTAAATAACTTCTTGTTGAAGGTACTCGCCATATCTTGTGTAGCAAATTAACTTGGCACACCAATTGGCCCGATCAAAAAAGGTAGGTTTAACAGGACCGTCTCAGTGGTTTGATTGCTCACTCATTACCCACACCATTCATATCTAGTTCAGTATGACTAGATGCCTTCGTCTTTGACTACATTTAATTTTTTATTTGTTTATCTCACACCCAACCTATATCTATCTTGGCCTGCAGTCCTGAGTAGCATTTTTCTGTTATTTTTTGTTTAACCTCTCCATTTTATGACAGGGACAAAAATGCAGGATAGATATTGCAGTGTACGCCTTGTTCTTAATTTGCACAATGGGTCAAACACTTCGATGTCTTGTTCAGATCTACAATGTAAGATATTCTTTGAATGCAACCCCAAAACAATCAGAATGTATAATAATAAAAAATAATAACAATTGTGTGTGTGTGTGCATGTTCTTTTCACACATTGTTATGCCATATTATTTGTTATTAAGTGTAAAAGACTCCCATATCTGCCGCTCTCATTTAACCGGTTATAGCATCAATATCATGCTGCCTGTGTTTTAAGTCCACACAACTAAACATTAATTTGTTGGCCATCCTTTTTTGTTCCATGGACAAAAAAGGAAAAACATTCATATAAATTAAATAACAATATTGGTGGAATCAAAATCCTGAATCCAAGCCCTTGCAAGGAGTGCAAACTTATTTTTGGCACAGCACTGTAAAAGGGGGTCCAACTGTAAATCTTATCAGACAACGATATTATGGGTCGACATTGAACATTGCAATCATCTTCATGTTAGAGATCAGAGTGCTGATTTTTGCTGTGTGTTTAAGCATGGCATGTAATCTTCTTATGAGGAGAGTAAATCTGCCCTGACTCATCCAGACCAGCTGGATTGCAGACACACAGCCCTCCCCACTCACAATCTGTCCCAATAGCACAACGCAAAAACACATGTACAGCGGATTTGTATATGAAGCTCAATAAAACAGAACAAAAAAGATGTATTCAATGCTGCAAGGAAATATAAAACCCAATCCGTGTGACGTCTAATATTTCCACACAGGTACACTACAGTTAAAAAGTTTGGGGTCACTTAGAAATGACCTTATCTTTTAAAGAAAAAATATTATGATGAAGATAATAATAAATTCATCAGAAAAACAGTCTCGACATTGTTAATGTGGAAAATGACTATTCTAACTGGAAATAGCAGTTTTTTTAATGGTATATATCTACAAGGGGCTTAGTTTGAGGGAAAAGTGCAAACACTTAAAAGGACAATTTAACGGATTGCTTGGTTACTTGACCACCACAACCTAGCAGTGGTTGTTTGACCACTACAACCCAGCAGTGATTTTGACCACTACAACCTGTGGCTCAGGAGGTAGAGCGGGTAGGCTGGTAACCGGGAGGTTGCTAGTTCGATCCCCGGATCATCCTAGCTGAGCGTCGAGGTGTCCCTGAGCATGGCATCTCACCCTGATTGCTCCTGACGAGCTAACTGTCGCCTTGCATGTGTGAATGAATGGTTGAATGTCAGGCAATAGTGTAAAGCACTTTGAGTGGCGAGTGGATATCAAAGTATGTTATAATATAAATGCAGTCCATATAGCACCCAGTAGTGGTGGTCGGGTCAATCCGAGGCTCGGTGCAGCACTGTCAGACCACTAGTTGGAGGAACTACTACTACCAGCTCCCAGCGTCAGTTTCAGGCAGGAACAAACACAGAACCCATGACACCGACAACCCAAGCCAGCATTTGAACTACATGCAAACCCTCCACATAGTCTAACACATCCAAAACAATCAGTCTAACGTTAGTTTTCAGCTGTTTTGGTTTAAGTTACGCGTTAGCTTAGCGTGCTAACGTTACCTCGTCGCTGCTCGTCTTCACAGCCGCAGATATGAACGCTTCTTCCCCCGCGGCCGAACTGTCCCAGAAAAACATGGTTAAATCCTTAATGCATGGATCCACAAACGGGCATCTTTCAGACCTCCCTACACCCGGATCGCACGGCCTCTGCCCGTCCTGACGATACGTTTGAACAGGAAATTAAAGCCATGCTGAGATCACTTCCTCATGCGCTGCTGCGGAGCCCATGGCGCGCTGTTATGGTTATGGTTACGTTATGTGATTTTATTGTTCTCGTTATGTTATGTCATTGATATCGTTACGTTATTGCTATGTTATTGTGATGTTATTGCTATGTTATTCTGATGTTCTGGTTATGTTATGTGATGTTATTCTGATGTTGTTGTGATGTTATTGTTATATGTTATTGTGATGTTATTGTTAGGCTACGTGAGACTTATGTGGTATGTTATTGGTATGTTAATGTTTTGTTATCGTTATATTTTCGTTATGCTATCGTTATTGTTATGATATACCTTTTTATGTCATTGTAATGTTATTGTTATGTTATGGTTCTTTTATTGGTTCTTTATGTTGTTATGTCATTGTTATTTCATTGTTACGTAATTGTTATTGCCAAGAATTTTCATGTCAATTGTTGTGTTATCATCGTGTTATTGTGCTATCGTCGTGTTATTGTTTTGGCACTTGAATTCCGAATCTGAAGATAAAGTAAATAAAGATAAGTAACAATTAAAATACGTTAAAAATATTTAGCAGGATAGATCACAATAATAAATAATAATTAAAAAATAAAGTAGGTTATAATAAGGGAAACTAAGTCTTTGGTAATAAGTAATGAGTAGGCCTACTAATTAGTTATGAGCTGTAGTGAAGTGTAAAGTGTTACTTTCATAAGGGATTATTACATTAATGGAGGACATTAATAATTTAACACCAGGGATACGTTTCAATCCAATACATATCAAAAGCATTTTGTTTACTCGATGCTTACATCTATTCAATGCGTTGTGGTTTACACACACACTCGTTAAAAGACTATTAAAGTGTCTGTAGATAATAAATGCATTGTACACAGTTAACCAAGCTCACAAAGCTTACCAAATGGTATAGGCCTATGTGTAATGGGACTGAGTTTAGCCTAAACATGTTCGATACAGTAAACATGATTTATAATTTAATCTCATAATCGTAGTAAAATTACAAATGATGTAAGTAGCCAACATGAAGACCCTCCTTGGGCATGTGGTGGCAATGCAAAGCCCCAAAATAAATGGATTTTCACATAATATGTACATAATGCATGCATTCATTTTATAATGGGAGTCTTGTAGACATATATCCCCGCATAACTAAATCACATGCAACTAAATCATCTTTTCATAGCTTTGGATTGATCAAGTAGGTGGCCTGACTGTGTCTATTATGAATGCTATTTTATTTAAGGATAACTCGTATGAAAAGCCAATAAATAATATGAATATTGCAATTATTTTATGCCCCTATACTTTTTAAATTTAATTTATTGGATAACTTAACAAGTAAACAGATCAATTTATAACCTTTAACCTCACCATCTCAGACACTACTTGGTCCTCTGACATACTAAAAGCCAACTCATGCTTAAGGTAACATTATAATATGCATGATATTAATAATAAGAGGAGTCATTTGTATTTAAATCTATAGTAGCCCCGCAATTGCTGCTTAATCGACCAACCACTGAATTTGAAGAACCTCTAAGACTTTACCACTATTTGTCACCTGTGAGTGGTAACCAGATTTTATTTAACTAAAAAAATATGTAAACCAAACTGTATGTCATCAAAACCTATAGTCAACCAAATCTTATGATTTCCTCAAATGTTTTGAGTCCAGGTGATATAGTTGCCTTTTCACATACTGATGCCATCACTTTCCATTCAGCCACAGCACAGGCCGGTCCGAGTGCAGTCGGGGCAGTTGAAAAGGAGGGTGCAATTGAAATGTATTGTCATTACACTTGTGTGATGTAATCAGAAACTGCCAGCCCTAATGCGTCTCAATCCATCTGCTGACAAACAGCTGATACCAGTGACACAACATGAAGGTAACAGCTGATGCCAATCAGCAAAAGGAGTGAGCATGTCACAGATGATAGGTGACCCATAGCCTGCTGTACTTTAACGATGCGCTGTTCACCTATTTTTATGGTCAGATGCTACCTATGTGTCTTGCACTGAATGTGTGTGGGGGGGGGGGGGGGGGACACTATGATATTTGTATTGCTAAAGTCAGCCACCATTGACTTTGACAATGACAACCATATCTTTATTTTTTAAGTGTATCTCAAAAATCATTTTTCTACTTCAACGTGTCACAAAAGGAAGCACCTGTCTTTAATTAATCTTTTAAGACTTGTTATCCAACGTTGGCTTGCAATAAAACAGAAATTGAAGTGAACCTCCTGTTTACAACCTTCAAGAATTTTGCAATCTGTAACATAAAAAAAAAAAGAATCAAGAAAGACAAATCATTAAGGCTTAAATTGATCAAACACAGACATTTTCATTTCTATACTCTCTTGTGTGTGTGTGTGTGTGTGTGTGTGTGTGTGTGTGTGTGTGTGTGTGTGTGTGTGTGTGTGTGTGTGTGTGTGTGTGTGTGTGTGTGTGTGTGTGTGTGTGTGTGTGTGTGTGTGCATTTGTGTGTTTACACACATGATATTAGCAAATAAGGAGCATACAAACACTAAAATCATAACACCTAAGCAGTGAAGAAAATGGTCCATGGAAATCATGATCATTTGCCATTCAATCTGTGCTATGCATGTGTCACAACACTTTAAATATCCGCTCTTCGCCACTAAATTGTAATAAGTTAATTATTTATGTTATAAGAAATAATAATAAATTGTTGACCTGGACCCTAAGTAAGCTCTGTTCACAATTACTTGTCAACAACTTATAATACATGATAGCCAATGGCTACATTTTTTCTGAGTCATATATCACTAGTCTTGACAGGGGAAAGTGGATGATGAGTGTGTCTTTTACCACACCATCACAAAAATCGGTCTCAATTGCACTGTCACTGTGGAGTAGGTGAGGGCATGATCCATGGTCCGAAGTAAAATTGTGTAGGAATTCCAGGACGATTGGACTAGACAGCACAGCAATTTCCTCTTTAAACTCTCAGCTTTTTATTCCCTTTCAGACATGCAATACGCTCTGGCACAGGCCAAACGTGTAATGGAGAAATGCTGATGCCTTAACAATACATGTAGCCAGCTGCAACTCATTGTTATGGCTTCTCTACACCTTCAACTACCTTATTTGGAACTTATTTTAAATGTATCGGTTTCATGAAGATAATGGATTTGTCAGATTAGGAAAATAGATATGCCTGGTATAACAGCAGAAAAAGAATTCTACATGTGTTTACTGGGAAATGCAGATTTCTCCTTCTGACAAGACGGACAAAATAAATGTTAGGCTCTTTGCAAACTTTATTTTGTGAATAGGAAAATAGCATTTCTGGTAATCAAAAAAAGTGCCTGTATTACTGAAATACGAGCAGAACAAGCATACACACACACACACAAACACACACACAGACACACACAGACGGAGAGAGAGAGTGTCAGAGAGAGAGAGAGAGAATGAATAATAGAATGCAGGCTTGGATGTAGGTCATTGGAAGCAGCCTGGGGAGGCTCAGACAATAACATTACTGGTTCAGACATACACACGTCGGTCATCTGCCTGTCCATCGGTCTGTCCATCCTTTCAAATTAATTTCTACATGTTTTCAACAAATCAAAATACAGATGCTCAAAATTTCAGCGAGAGGCCAAAGAGAGGCCGGCCCGTTGTGTAGTGGAGCACTGGACGCGCTCAGCTCTCAGAGGCGCTGCAGTTACAGAGCTAGATTGCAGGTATTTTTGTGTCCAAACTCACGTCAGTGAAAGCACCAGTCAGCAAGCACCATGTATCAGATTGAACGTCCAGCCAATACCTTTAGCTTCATTGTCACAGCAGAGATGAATCTCTTCATTAATTTCAACATAAAAATAAAATAAAACATGACCTACATTGACAACATTCCCCAAAAATAGACGACAATCATGTCCTTCTACAACCCAGTCTTTTTTGCCTACAGAGCAGCGCACCTGCATTAACTAAATCCGTGAATTGTCACAATTTCTCAGAATCAAAGGTGAAAGTAGAAACGGGTGGCCGAAAGATGTCATATTGTTAGAAATTTGAAAAAAAAATGAGAAAAAAATGGAAATTACGTGTCCAAGTGAATGAATAGATTAAACGACGTGACGTGACAGTGTCACTCATTTCCGTGAGACTGGGTTGCCTTCTACTGCCCAAATACATTTGCTGTTTAGCGAAGGACTCACAAAACTTTTACTTTTGCTGTTCGAAAGCACTTTAAGCCCACATTATGTACAGTAGCTTTGCGTAACAAAATGTGTCCTGTCATGTTCTTAACAGCAGCAACAACAATGGCTTTTATAATTGATTTGAAGGTGGGTTTAGACAACAATATAATTATATTGCAAGGATGGTTAAGATTGCATCTGCTGCTCATAACACAGATAAATGGAAAAAGAAGAACTGTTACTCCTGGATGTTTTTTCATGGGTTATGTCTGTGATAACAACATGGAAATGCGGTTTCCTTGCTTTAATAGAAAAATAATCATAACATTTTGGCATTTAGCGTTCAGATTCTTCACTCTGGTAAATTGGTGGAAGTTAATCGGTTGAGTGCCTTGCCGCACTTCGCTTTTCAGTGAATAAAAATGAAAGGAAAAAAAATGCACTTGAGAACAGCAGATTCATCTCTTATGGTTGTAATGTACAGAAGGGTAGAGGGCATGAGTCCAAAAGCCCAAAAGTCCACCACCAGTGGGACCGTCAGTCCCCTTGACGACATGTCAGGGATTGATCACACTACAATCAGACTCACAGACCAAAGAGGTGGCCAGAAAGCAATGCTAAATAGCTTAATGCACTGGTTGAAAAAAATCCTATTTGATACATCTATTTGAGGGATACTATACTATCTCTGTACATGGGTTAATATGAGTCACTTATATGGGTAGACATTATACTTGGAACAGGCGACGACTGATGTTTTGACTGATTAGCTGCCCTTCCAGGTCTGGTAAAACATTAGCTTTTCTTGCTGTTGCACTAAAACTATGAAACAAAATGTTTACAGTACTTTCAATGCAGTAAATATGCGTTACAGAGTCAAGTCTTATAACATATGTGTGCCATGGAGAGGGTGAGTGACATTAGCCGTGGGGGAGCTCTGTGACTTCAGAAAGAAAGCGCACAAAGCGCTGCCAAGAATTTTAGGTCACCCAGCGAGAGTGTATTTTACATGCTCGCAGAGGACCAGAACAAGGATTCTGGCTTGGCAGCCCCCTCCTATTCATCACAGTTAAATAAGAGCAGTCGTAGTTGTTCTGAATTAAGATCAGGTGATCTTCTCCCACACCCCCAGGGTCAAAAGGCATCAATGGATATCTGCATTGATGAAGGCAATAGGCTTGTACTCGTGGATCATGATTTAACGTGTGCATAAAAAGGTCATGGTTTGTATTGTATGCACAAATTGTAGGAAGGATTTTGAGCACATTAAGATATGCAAAAACTGGAAACATTTTCTCTAAATTTAGAGAGTAGGAAAAAATGATATTTCTATACAGTATATATATATATATATCAGCTTAATTTTGTAAGTTGATGATATACTGATATACAACCCTTGCTAATGTTAAATGAATATCATCATGTTCAGTGATGCCAGCTCCAAAACTTACAAGTGGACTTCCAAAAATAACATTTGGGTAATATGGGAAAAATATCTAGTGCACGCAATGGCTTAGGCCTTCACTTCATGACAAAACGTCTGATGGACGTCATATCGAAAGGCTAGCAACATCGTGACTGGGCGAAGGCCATCAAATCAATTCTCACATTGCACAACGGTTCCTCCTTCTCTAGCTTACTGTTATAGCGCCATGGAATAGTCTGCTTGGAAGAAGAAAACGCACTGGAAGCGACCAATGACAGGTCAGGAGGAGCACCACAGGGGAGCTGAGTGGAGGCGGGACGGAGAGATCAAGGGTCAGCACCGTTCAGCTCTGCTCCCTTTATGCCCAGAGTCAAAGAGCTGATTGGGGATAGTGTGGACGCCTCGGGGTCCCGGCGTAGTGATGGGTGGGGGGATGGGGGGGTGAAGGCGTCACACGGTGGCACTGATGATGCGGCCGGGCCGGGAGCTGCGGTGGACCTTGGTGTGTTTGGATAAGTGGTCGCTGCGGGCAAACTTCTTCTCGCAGAGCGAACACTCGTAGGGCTTGATGCCCGAGTGCGAGCGCCGGTGGCGGGACAGTTCGTCGGAGCGGGAGAACCTAGGTAGAGGCAGAGGAAGGTACGGGGGGAGGGATACTGTTGAGTCACTCTGGATAAACGCATGTGCTAAAAGTGACCCACTGTAAATACTCTTCTCCAATGGAGAAGGAGCTGGCATGAGATGAACAATCACAACAATGAATGAAGAAAAGTTTGAATAATTTTCTCTTATAAATATATAAAATATATTTTTTGAAGGAACATGGATGATAGTGTATAAATAACGTATACAAAATATTCTTTGGTTCTTGCATAACGAACACACATTTTTGCATATCAAAAAACGATATCTTTATGTTAGACACTCATAGGTTTTTATGAAACAATACATTACTCACACACGCACACACACACACACACACACACACACACACACACACACACACACACACACACACACACACACACACACACACACACACACACACACACACACACACACACACACACACACATAAACACGTGCGCACACAAACCTCCAGCCGCAGTCGGGCCAGCTGCAGGTGTATGGCTTCTCGCCCGTGTGGCGGCGGAAGTGGGCCTTCAGGTGGCTGCTCTTGGTGTACATCTTCTCACAGCCCGGGTGCGAGCACTTGTGGACCCTCAGGGTCTCTGACATGCTGGTCACTCTGGTCACCCTGGGGGCCACTGCCTTCAGCAGGCTGGGGCCCCCAGCCCCCGCGATGCTGGTTATTTCCAGAGTTCTCATGGTGATGGGCAGAGGGGCGATCCTGACGTACTTCTGGTCCGCCGTGCCGCTGAGGGACAGCAGTGTGGTGTGGTGGGCGGAGCCGCCCTGCGCGGACAGCAGGGTGAAGTTGGGCCCAGAGGGGCCGTGGAGCCCCAGCACCAGGTGGGCCAGGCGCACCGCCGTGGCGGGGGCCGCCCCGGCTGGGGGGGAACTCCCGTGGGCGTGGGGCGGGGCAAGAGGCAGGGACTGCAGCTGGAGCACCAGGGGAGCGCCCAGCACCACTGGGGGTGCCGAAGGGGAGGTGGAGGAGGAGGAGGAGGGGGGGGTGGAGGAGGAGGAGGAGGAGGAGGGGGGGGTGGAGGAGGAGGAGGAGGAGGAGGGGGGGGTGGAGGAGGAGGAGGAGGAGGGGGGGGTGGAGGAGGAGGAGGAGGAGGAGGAGGGGGGGATGGAGGTGGAGGGAGAGCTGGCCACGGAGACGTATCTGATCGGGGATGAGGTCCTTCTTTGGACTGCAGTAGGCGGGAGGGCCGGGCGGGGGTCTGGCGGGGGGCTCTGAGGGCTGTCCGAGCCCAGGCAGGAGCTGCCGGCCGGGTCCCCGCGCGCCGCCGCTGCCAGTTGGGAGGGGGACAGGGGCAAAACGTGCTCGCTGACGGACGGAGGGTCATCGCTGCTGCTGCTACTGCTGCAGACGGAGGCCGGAGGGGGCTCCTGCACAGAGCCCAGCCGGCCGTCCCGGACAAGCTCCATCTTCTCCCGGAGGAACTCCTCGATGTCCTCCAGGGTCGGGGAGAAGGGGGACGGCAGGCGGAGCGGGAACTGCGGCAGGCCGGCCTCCTCGCCCGCCGCCTGGAGCTCCTCCTCCTCACCGCCCGCGCCAAGAAAAATATGCAGACTGGACCCGTCGTCCTCGTCCATGTACTGCTCTTCCTCATCGTCCTCCTCCTCCTGTTCTCCAGGACTGGAGCTGAGCAAGGCTCCTAGCTCCCCGGTCTCGGGGCTGTAACATGAGACCAAGCTGCCCCCATCACTGCCCATGCCCTGCCCTAGGCTGGGGGAGTACGGGCTGCCACTGTCCCTAAACAGTTCATTGTCCAAAGTCAGCGTTCTGCTGCTGATAGATACCATTGATCCAGGCCAGATACAGCAGAGAGGATGTCAGGGAAACGTCAGACGAGAAAATCCTGCAACGAGCCATAGTAAACCATTATCACCGGCGAAAATGAACCAAAACAGATTTGTTAGGCCGTACAAGGGACTTAAGTGTTTATATAATAATTAAGTCTAAAGTAAATGGGGATCTATATTCCTAAAGTATATTATTGCAAAAAAAAATCCCGGGCTACAACCCACATCCGACCACGCATTTACGCACGCATCTCGGGAGGCCCGACGCTGGGCACCAAAACAACAAGACGCTTTGTAAACATTGCCCCCGACGGGATGCGATCAATCACCATATGGGAAGCACGCTAGCCACAAGTGTCCTGCGAGAATCACACATTTTGCGTGGACAGTAACACGTTTCGTGAATGGATCCCATGGCGATCTACATAAATTTGGAACTACCAAAACAGGAATGTACGAGTCTCAAGTTCAGGTTGGATCCGAATCCATTTATAAATATCTCTAGACGACCCAAACACGCTGTCTAAACCTCGATCCCCTGACCTACCGTTTATAATTTCGCAATACAATCCAGTAAACCTGCACAAAGTATGTAATAAGTTGTTCCTCGTCGTCTATAGCAGTGTAAATCGAGTCCGTCCTTGACACGGGTCCATGTTGGCATTCTCCGTCACATGACCGAATCGCTGTACACTCGGAGGCACGGATCACATTCGGACTCTATGATTGGACGAGGAAACGGAGGCTCGCCCTAAATACAGCGTTTTCATTGGTCACCGCTCAATAAATTCGGTTTTTCCTCGTGTTGTTACAAATGTTACCAATCACAGCGCTGGATACAATGTTGCATAGTTGTCCTCGCTATGATTTAACGCGAGCTTTTTATGTTTAATAGGCGATTATAGATTATGTTATTTTGAAATGTCAATAGTACGGAACGAAGTGAATGTCAATGGGAATGGGTTTGAACTACTCCAATGTAGTGTACAATTCCACTCGTTTGCCGTATTATGTCTAAGGGAAGCATGCAGTAGCCTACTGTATGTGAAAGGTTCATTAGTCTACATGTAATCGAAAGACATTAATGGTGTAATCCAGAAAATATGACAAATGTCCACCTTTAGCCTAAAGCTTTGGATCAAAATAAACTAATTACTGTTCATAGACTTTAGTTCAACATCCAACACCTTCATCAGCACCACTGTGTGGTATGGGAGCTGCACTGCTTCCAACCGCAAGACCCTGCAGCGCACAGTGAAGGCTGCTGGACAGATCCTCGTGTCCCACTCCCCTCCCTCCTGGGCATCTATGGAATCTTCCTCACCTGCAAAGCAACCAGTATTGGGGGTGACCCCAGCCCCCCCTCATACAGCCTCTTCAGACTCCTGCCATCTGGGAGACGGGTACCGGTCCGCAGCCTCCGAGCTAAACTCTCTCCCTTCCCTCCCCTCTGCCCCCACGAACTCTGGACTCCGATAATGTACAAACTCCCATAATGTTCCTCATATTGCACATTTCAATCCATTTACTTTATTTTTTAACTTTATTTATATATACCGTGTTGTTTTGCTTAGCTTTGCACTATTCAAAATTATTTTTGCACTACTTAGAATTTATTTATGGTCAATATTACTTATTTTATTTTTTATTATATCATCTCTCTTCATTGCACCCTGAGGGACAAACGCAATTTCGTTGCCTTCATATGTCTGGCACATATTTTGGAATTGACAATAGAGCTTGACTTTGACTCTGAAGTAGCGACATGCAAGTGGTTTAGTTATGTAAGCATCATTTAATGTGTTGGATCACATTGACTGATTGTTTCCCAAAGTACAACATCACTGCCCTAAAGTCCGCCATTTATTATAATGAGCTGAAACATTCATTTAAATCTGTATAAATGCATCCACAGAACTACTAAGTAAATACTTACTTACTTTACATGCACTTAATATATCAACCCAAGCAGATCTGCTCTTGAACCTTAACCAACTTCCAGACTGCCTAATAAATTCCCAAGATTCCTTGTAGAGCACACCTCAATTGAGTCAGCAACCTTTTTAAATAAGGATAAAAACAAAATGGCCACTGCACAATTGTAAAATCTATCATTTAGTTTCTATATGATGATGTAGGCAAATATCTGGTACACCAAGGCTTTAATTGGCCAGAATAAGATGGCAATGAGACAGCAGAACAATGGCGACCACATTGTGTAATGTCAAATTGACACTACACCCTACATCCTGCTCATTTTCCTGTAATAACCCCAAGAAAATTCATGGTTAGCATTATTAAAGACTTGTCAAATCAAATGCAATTTGATTTATATATGGTGCGTTAATTATTCCCTATGTGGACACTGTTTAGGTGCATGCACCAAAGATGTTGGTGTAATACTGGCGTATAGACTTATGACATAGGCTATACTAAAGTTTTGGGTTTCAGCCTATATGTCCTCCTATCTGCTTCAAGGCACCACAGGATACCAGCCCTCAACAAATGAATACATTAGCGGGTTTGCATCCATATTGTGATTACACATTCGATTACGTGTATGCCATGGTTGGTGAAGCCTCCTTTCCTATAGACGTGCACGCAGACAATGTGCCCTCTTGAACGTAACACTATATTATCCTCCTCTGAGTCCTTCAAATTTTGCCATTTAATTGGTCACATTGTGTTCAGGATAGCAAGATTGAATGGCATCATGGCAAACACACACACGCACGCACGCACGCACGCACGCACGCACGCACACACACACACACACACACACACACACACACACACACACACACACACACACACACACACACACACACACACTTTTTTTGTATATGTCATTGTCATCTATAATTAGTGATTTTATTATGTTTAGAATTGTACTGATTTCCACCATCTTTTGTTGAACATTGTTCAGTCAAACATTTTTAAATATATGACTGCGATTGTACATAAATGTAGTGCATATATGTAGGATATATTGTTTTCAATACGCATGTTGTTTTGTAAATATCTGTGGTTTCTTCAAAGTAAATCTCTTGCAAAGATGCATGTCTATCCACCGTAAGGCCAAGACTTAATGGACTGCATTGAAAGTCCGGTGAAAATTGTAAATAATCTGCTCACGAAAGCCCCGAGCGGAAGGGAAAATGCCAGGGAGTCGGCTCAGTCCTAGGACTGAATCAGAAATGCTGTGGTAATTCAGTGTTACTTGTGGTGAAAAGGGGACCTCTTGTGGTCAAAGAACAGTCAAAATCCACACGCTCACCCTTGATAGATTGATGTCAATATTCATATTATTTTCTTCATAAAAACCTTTTATAAGAGTTTTATATTAATATATATGTATTAAATGCCCCGTACAAATGTTTGAAATTTAATAAGAAAAATAAAACTTAATGGTCTGATATTGGAAAATAGAAGCCTAATGTCCATCCTTGGAAATATTGGAAATGAACAATTGAAGATCAATAGATCAATTCCAATTATATTTTAAATAGCTATAGCATTCCTAATTCCGAGTAGCATGCCAATTATGTTTTTAACACAGCATGAATGATTTCAGCATTCTGGCATAGGTATATTGGTTCATTCATGTTATTTAATTAATTAATATATCAAATTATATCTGAACATTTAGACATTGATCAGTAGATGTGTTACCAACTGGTGCGGGGCACTCCTTGACTACCGAGTTGAGCATATGGATGAGCTGCTTGCAGCATACTGCAGCACATAAGGACACAGGGAAGCAGTTCTAGAATGGTTTCTTAGCAACTGTACACAGCAGGAGACCGCCAAGCCACTGAGACAGCATGAAGCTGTCATCTAGCAACGCATTACTAGTAAATCATGCATTTATGTTGTAGTAAACCATGAAATGATATAGATAGATATATAGATACAATGAACATAGATAGAAATGCACCATCAACATACGTAGAGATTGCAAACCTATTTAATCTTTCAGAAAGTCTGAAACTGTTATCATTTTGAATAAATAGTTAAAACGATTGAAAGCCCTAAATCGCTCTGAGGTGACACTCTATTTGATAGACAATGAAGGACTGTTGAGTGTATATAACAGGGACCATTCATTGTTAGCCTTCTCTTCATCTCAGCATGGGATCACAATGGCCACAGATCAGCTGAGAAGGCAATATTTTGATGCATGCCATCGGCCTTGCACACATACCTGTGTGTGAGGTATTTTCATTGTGTTGTCTGAGGCAAACAGCCCCAACTTTGACTCAGCAAAAAGCATGATGCTTTTCATATCCATAGTAACGGTTTACCCTGATTGTGGGTTAGGGTTAGGTCTACTGTTCTAACTATTGGTTGTGACTATTTTTGCTAATGCTGTGGGTATCCATGGGATCGTTACAGGTGTAAGGCAAAAATTAACTGTTTGGTTTCCCTGTAAACATAAGGAAGGAAGAGAAAGAGGAAAACCATGCCACAGTCTGCAAGAGTGAGAATCTTGCTGAGCAATCTATCCACTAAGCTGTGAGACAATGGTCGATCTCTTCGTCATGTTGACTCTGTAAACTGTTATGCCATGCCCAGGTGGGTAAGAATATGTGCTTTCACTTAAGATGTATATTCTATACTCAAGGGCAGGAAACAATACAACCACCATCGCATAATAGACAACCTGAGAATTGATGCTTAGTCTTTGGAAAATATTATAAATAATTATCCTCTGGATAAGGAAATAGGTTTAAAATAAACAACATATAATCAGGGTTACAAAGCCCTTCCAGTTTCAACAGATGGGCTGACTATATGTTTGCGGTTATTAGATAGCAATAGGTCATTGAGAAGTGTAACAGATTATTACTCTGAGATGCTTTGAGGCTTCAAGTAGTCCGCAACTCCTTTACATCAAGTATTCTGGATCCCTCTACAAAGTCCTACACTCAGCATGGTTACATGCAGATTCATAAACGGGACTTTGTGGAGGGATCCAGAAAACTTGGGCATCTATCTTTGCACATTCCACTACATCTGGACTTATCTGCTCTTCCCTTTAACAGTAGGGTACATAGTGGTCAGGGGCTGCACTGAACTACGAGCGCAATGGACATGTAAGTAACACTGTCAATAATGTATGAGGTCAATAATGTAGAATATACAACACATATATAACACATTTTCTTATTTGACTAACACTGTGATTTAGATTGGTGCTATGCACTAATTAGGGTTTGGATCAGTTGTCATCTAATGCAGAACAGAGAGCTGAATGCCACAGAACAGGTAGTTAAATCTGTATCAAAAGTAGGTTGCCTTTATTAGAAGCTGGGAAACCAAAACATTATCAACATTGTTGTCAGTAATACCTTTTTTTTTTCCTCTCCAAAGACCACAATATTGCCATTATCATCATCATCATCACTTCTAATTGACCCCCCCCCCCCCCCCCACCACCCCACGACATGCAAAACAAATTGAATAGTTCAGCGTTCTTTTCCACAAAACTGACGCAAGCCTCTCCTGCGGTCCAGCTGTGTTCACACCATTGCTCACATTTACATTGCCAGTACAATTCAAGGTACATAGAAAAAAAACACTAGTCAATCAAATGAAAAATAATTTACAATGGAGGAAACAAAGTAGTGTTTCCCATAGCTTGGTAGGCTGTGCGCCTCGAGTGTGATGACAACATGGATCGGGCTGCATTGATCTTAGGGGGATATCATCAACCGAAAGAGCGCCCTCAACTCCAACAGTACCCTTAAGATCATACACTACTCACTAACAGAAAGCAAAGGAAATAGTCACGTGACACTGGACTCCTACAGACGCCTATGTCGTTCTAAGACATGGGTTTATCACACCCGCCGCAACACATACACATCCTACCCACACGCCTATTAAGCCTGAAGAAAGTGGCATCCTTACTAATCTGGCCAACAATGAAAATGATAGGGGGTTTTGAAGAGCAACTCCAATTTATTATAATAGGTAATTGCATTTCCCTAGAATTATGCATGATATTGAACTTATTTAAAGATTTGTAACAAATCAATGAATGCAAACATTTCAAAATTTTGTTAGCCACTAATTCCTGTGAAATAAGTTGCTTTCAGTTCATGTTAATTCATTTTTATTTCTTATACTATGCCTTTGAAGAGAAATTTGGAATAACTTGGAACAGCAACAAGCTTTGACGTCGATTCATATAATAATCTATGCAAAATCATTTTGATATTTAAGCAATGATAAGTTTATAATGTGGGCAATTCATGCATTACTTTCCCCGTACAATTTCACCCAGTGTTTGTAGCCCTCAGTTGATATAAAAACACCTAGCTGATGGCGTCCCCCACCCCAGTACGTTCCAGGGGTCCTCCAGAGGACACACCAGGTACAACAATCAGCCAGTTGGCGTGTGTGGTAGTAAAATAGAGTACACTAACCCACTGGAGCAGGGACATGTAAATGTGCTTTGGAACCAAAACACGAGTATTTCAAATGCGTTGGAAACATTTCAGAAATTGCAATCATTGGGAAACTTTTAATTGATGGGAAGCTTTGCTTTTGGATATTTATTTTGAACTGCTCAAATACTAGTCAGTATAAAAAAGACTGACTATCCGATAAGCTATACATGGCCTCAAATCCACCATTTTCCAGATCATCTATGGCTTTGGACGATCTACTCATACTCCAACATGTCTGATTACATTCTGGAGCCTCTCTTAAAGCGCTGCTCGCTGTCAACACCGCAAACTACTGTGCCCTGCACTTGCATAAAAGACAACCAAGATTTTAAGGCAAAAACTAAGATAGAGAAACCCTTAAAGAGTTATCTCTGGGGTAGAGACGGAGCTGCCCTTTTAGTTAAGATAGTTCCTTCCTGCACCTCAGAACCACATTAGAATTAACAATGCCTGGGTTGTCAAAATATAAATATATACACACACGCAATCATGATGTCCATGTAAAACCGAATGGGGATTTTTGGGGTCGATGGCCGTTTGACAGCGGTACCTGCAAACATGGCTAGATGAACAGTTTGGTTGTTAAGGACCTGGTGTGATGGCACATTGCCAGCTCCTGCCTTTAGAGTTGGATGAAAAAAATATAAAACAGGGAAATAAGAGAAAGGAGAGCGAGGGACGGGCGGTCCGGAGAGCTCCAGTCAGACACATTGGATAGGGTTCGAGTTTTCTCTTTAAAATCAAGATACATTTTATTTTTTTTCTTAAAAAACAAACATTACAAAAAAAAATCTGAAGAGAATTAGAACAATAAACCAAAAATAAAAAGTACGCGAAAAAAATAAAACATTCATTTTCTTCTGGACTGTCAAAAATAAACCAAAATAAAATAAAAACAGCTCGTTAATGTTTGATAATAAGAACAGAACAGGGATGCCTGGCGCAAAGGTATGAACGGTGAGAAGTTGCATTGGCCATGCAAGATAATGTATGTTGGGCTTTTAAAAACAACACACAACATTAACTAAGTTGGCTAAGCAGCAGACGAAAGCGACGTTAAAAAAAAAAAATAACTATCCACAAACACTTTGTAAAACGCGTACCCGAAAAATCACACATATCAAAAACGCACACATTCATATAGGCCGGGTATCCGTGGTGGATACCGCTGCAGCGCACCTCCCCCTCCCCCCACCGCCGTCTAACACAACTTTTAACCGTTACAAATCTACAAATGTTGCTGATTCACATGCAGCAGCAGCAGCAGCTAGTGGCTAACACAAGAGATGGCGCTCTACCCAACAAGCAGAGGGGCCAGGGAGCCTTAGATCACATGGGAAGTGGGGGGACCAAGGACCCCAATAGTCATCGGTCTCACCACGGTAATTCATTTATTTAAAAAAAAAAAAAACAATTTCATGGGTCCTGCTAAAAAAAATATTATATCATGAACCTACAATAGAAGAATCTGTAAGCGAGAAGAAATATAGTGTTAAAGCAAAACACACACGGGTCTAGGGCACTGCGTACTCGCCTTACTTAAGCCAAGTGGTGTCAGATCACGGGTTAAACCAGAACAAGGCCAGAAACTAACCAGAACAAATATTGAAAAGAAGAAAGCGTACACACAGCCACACCCAAGCCGGTGGAATCAAGCATTACTTAGGCAACGGCTCAGGACGGATCGCTAGCGATAGTAAGATGGAGGTGTAAAGTGTAACAGCATCTGAACGGCATCAGGGGCAGAGGGGAGGCCCTGTGGTAGGGGGAGAGCGGGGAGCTTTGACAAAATACAAAAGAGAGTAATAAAAAGCCTGTTTCGTTCGCAGCATGGTATCATGAGCGCACTGTCCTTAGCTACCATGGTCAGTTGTTTTTTTTTGCATACTCAGGATAATATTTTTTTGTTTCGTATTTTTTCTTTCCAGTAATAGTAGGAGGGAGAAGGGGGCAAAAAGTAGCATGAAGTCCAAACCATTGAGCCAGGCCACCACACACAAAACGGTTACGAAATAAGAAAGGAAAACCTCAACACAAAAGGGAACAAAAACAAAAACGTAAGGGAAGGAAAGGGGGGGGGGGGGGGGGTCAGGCTGAGAGGGGTTTGAGAAAAGGGAGGAGGGGGAGGTCTGGAGGGCGTAGTCGTCGGCTTCCTCTAGTCTTCTCCGGAGGGCGCCTCTTCTTCCGACCCGTCCTCCTCCTCGTCTTCCTCTTCGTCATCCTCTGCGTCGCCGGTGGCGGCGGCTGCTGCAGCGGCGGGCGCCGGGGCCTCCTTTGTCTTCTTGGGGGCCGGGGAGCTGGCCGGTTTCTTCTCCGCTGGCTTGGCCTTCACCACCTCCTCTTCCTCCTCCTCCTCTTCCTCCAGGGGGCTCTCAGGCTCCTCCTCTTCCTCCTCCTCATCCTCCTCCTCCTCTTTGGGCGAGCTCTTCTCCACGGCCTTGGCGCTGGGACGTCCCTTTCCCTTTCCCTTCAGGGGACTGGGGGTCACTGTGGGGAGACAGGGGAGACACACACATCAGCGGTTAGGGCGCAAACGATGTGCAACTCCCTCTCAGGGTTTCTTACAGCAGGGACCCCCTCTGCAGACCCTTGGATCAATCTGAGGCGTGCAGGAGAGCCTAGAACCGGACACTGCGTGGAAAAACAACATCGTAGACTACCTAGATATTTAGAAACATCCAAAGAGGAGCAGGAGGTGGCGACGGCCCAGGAGAAAGTTTTGGCAGACACAACAACAACAACGTACCGGTGGCCTTTAGCCGGGGCTTGGGGGACTTCTTCTCCTTCTTCTCGGGCCGGCCCCGTCGGATCACCTTCTTGCTCCTCTTCTTGGAGCGGCCGTAGTCGCTGTCGTCGTCGTCCTCCACCATGAAGTCCTCGTCGCTGCCCGACTCGTTGGCTGGGGGGGGAAGAGAAGGAGTGGTTATGTGCGATGCAATATATTAACTCAGTTTCACTATCCCCATGAAGCAGTGATAGGAGAAACGCATGGAGGTGTTCATGGAGTACAGAGTAGTAATAGTATAGTCAGGCTCTGCCATTATACTGGAAGACTTACTCCCTACGCTTTGGCAGATGATCGCCCAACTACAATCAACCAGTCGACGATTAAACCTTTAAATTCTCTTTAATATAATTGTGTATTCTCAGCCGTGTTCACTGCCATGTTGCGACACTATCCGAGAATGGACATGTTTTAAATATTGTAACCACATTTTTTGCTAGGACTAATAGCTTTATAAACTAAGTAACTCAATACAAACTACAAACGGCTGTTCGCTGCCGTCGTTAGACGAGGACATCATTGTGGGATACCCACTGGCACATTTAGACCCGTAGCTTGTTGCAAAGGGAGAGGTAAGGGGGGTGGGGTACCCTGTGGGTTGCAGTCTGCAACCTCCCCACTGGAGGGCACTAAACCCTACACACTGCACCTCATGTCTAGACCAGCGGTTCTCAATATCCAAGTTCACCTTGATGCAGTGGAACGATAAGATAAAGGACAGACAGCCATGGCATTTGTGGGCGCAGTTTGCACACACTCCTCACTCCGCTTCAATGTTTGACGTGCATCAAAGCTTGTGTGGCTCAATGTGTACAGTGTGTATGTGTGCGCAGTGTTTGTGTGTGTGCGTTGGTGCGTGTGTGGGACATACGGTCGTTGTAGGCCTCCTCCTGGTCCTCCTGCTCCTCGTCCTCGCTGCCCGCGTCCCCCAGTAGGATCTCCCTCTGTTTGGACACCGCCTTGGTCGCCGCCTGACGCACCGTGCGCACCTTGCGGCTCACCTCGCGGTCCTCGTCGCTGTCGTCTACACACACACACACACACACACACACACACACACACACACACACACACACACACACACACACACACACACACACACAAAATTAAGAAACAAGTCGTATTTCTGTTTTTTCCTATGGTTACACCGTATGCTGTTGACGCTTGATTTGCTTGGTTGGTTTGAGTTGTGAAACACTTTAACCTTTGGTAGCTGCTCCAATTTTCTACTTGGCTTTGGATAAAAGCATCTGCTAAAAGACTAGATGTAAATGTTGATGGTTGGAGGTGGTAGGGGTTGGCCTTTAGTTTCTGAAAATTAATTGCCAGGATGCCTGTACTGCTGATGGTGTGGAAGCCCGAAGGCAGAAACAAGGCCCAAACAATACCTTCTATTGACCCTTCACCAATTCTTAAATCACTGAATATAATGATGGAGCGACATTTTCATATAATATACACCATCCACGCTAATTGTTACTAAAATATCCGGTATGGAATCGACTCTTTCTGGGTAAGTACAGGCAGGGTGAGTCCCAACACACAGTAACAAGGTTGGAGGTTGACTTTACCTGCGGGCCGTTTCCTCTTCGGTGTCTTCTTGGCGGGTTTCTCGGGCTTGACCTTCTTTCCCTTCTTCCCTCGCTTCGCCTCATAGTCGCTGCCCCCGTCTTCTCCCTCTTCTCCGAATTCGTCCTCCTCCTCGCTGCCAAAGTCGTCTTGAGCGAGACAGGAACACATAACACAGCGTCATTCACGGGCTCCCTAGCCAGCCGGTGGTGGGCACCTGGACGTACGGCACAGACACCTGGGTGTATGGCCCCGACAACAGGGCACCGACACCTGGGCGTACATCCATTGGCTGGTAGCTTACCTGCGGAGTCGTTTTTGGATTTGGTGAGCTTCTCGTCAGACTCTTCGCTGCAAAGGAATCGTGCGAAACACACATAGATTAGGCATCTATTTTAAATCTTGCCCTACAGGGACAGATTTCAGAGGTCTTTTTTTTTATGACACACCCAATGCTGGTTGAAGTCGTGAACTGCGAAGAAAAGCGCAACTGAAGTATTTAGCTCCACGTCACCAGATCTAATAACGGTAGGAATTGTTTCTTTTTTTATATGCTTCCTACATCATCCTTTAATTATGTACATTTGTAGTTTCGAAAGAATTAAAAAAGATGGACCAAATATGGATACCTGATAATATGACCTAAACATAAATAAGTTTATGATACATAAATTCCTTCCCATCGAAAGGTCCCCTGTCCATCAAGAAGTGTTTTCTACTTTCCTTTTAAAATCAGGGTGTGTCACCCCCCATAATTGGGACACTCACCTGTCATCCTGCGAGTTCTTGGAGCGCTTGTGCTTGGGCTCGCGAGGGGGCGCGCGCACCTTCTTGGGCTTGTCCCCACCATAGTCCTCTTCTGCCACAAGGTCAAACCAGTTATTAGTAGGGAGACACATTACAGGCATCATGTTCCTCCCATGCTGTAGTGAATGCCCAGTGGCCCTTATATATATACCCCAGTTTTCAGATGACTTACCGGCATCAGACTCGTTGAACTGCGAGTAGTTCACCACTTTCCTGTTCCTGTGGAGAAAGTTCACATTAGACATGGACATGATTGACTGAATTACTACTACTACTACAGCAACTTGGTTGTCCAACCCACCATATCTATTTGCATTAAACCAGTATCTATGCTGGATTGTTTCTTTCAGAGAGACACCAGTATCTATACTGGTGTGTTTCTTACAGAAGGAGCCCCCAACCCGTTCAGGCTTTAGTGTTCACTCGGTTGCTCATCTCCAGTTTCCAGCACTCATTTGGTAGAGTGTTTGAGCCGAGCTTCAGGTGACAAACCGCCGACCACATGACCTGGTGCTCGGTAGAAACCAACACCTATCCACAGCCAGTGAGGGATAGCATGCGTATGCGTGCAGCACTGAATCCACGACTAGCTGTCGAATGTGAAATTGGCAGGGCAACCATGTTAAGCAGGGGGAAGTGGGGAACCCAAACCCCGTTGCGTCTTCAAGCGTGTGTGCAGCATTAGCAGCTGCATTCCAAGAGCATTGTCTGAGATAGCAATTACCTCAAGACCCTCAGAAGATGGTGTAGAGGGGGCCCTAAAACTAGTTTACAAGCGCTAGGATTACAAGAGCAGGGGCATGTGCAGAAAACACACTGAAGGCCGCATGCACATAAGAAAAAAAGAAAAAAAGGGCGTTTAACGGCTCGCTGGACGGTTCAGTCCTTCGAATAAACTGTGGATACATCGTGCATCTAAACACCCAGGAAAATATTGGGCTGATGCACGCAGATGTACAGATCTGTAAAGAGGGAGTTGTGCGTAAACCAGTAGCACGTTTGATGCGGATTTGAATGGGAACGCCGAGAAATTGGGACGCGCGCAATACCTGGAGGAACCGGAGGGGAGGAACCAGAGGGAGGGGGTCTGACCGACACTTTGTTGCCGCGTCACGATCGAGTAAAAAATAAACGATTGTTTGTGGACGTGATCCAACACAACACGTACAAACGATTCGCATATTATAAAACGTTTGGGTTAATGATTAAGAAGGGGGATGGTGGTTTGTGTGAACCTCTGTGTGCGGGGGGGGGGGGGGGGGGGGGACGCGGGGGGGGACTCGGTGAGGCTCTCCGCCCTCCTCTGACATCACCCAGCAGGGTTCATTTATTAAAATGTAGCCGAGCTCTTCGCTTTTACTACAGTGTCGCCATTTGGAAACCATCAGTCCATCGCAGACCTCAATTACCATATTCATAAATCGGCGCTGTAATTTATTGACTGTATGCATACACGCATACATTCCAGTCCGGTTGCTAAACCAGATCCAAACCACCAGGCCGACGACCTGCCCTCCATTCCTGCTTTTTATTAGCGATCCAGAGCCTTCCAGTGGATGAATGGGGAAGGGAGCCATGATCGGATTCTTAGTCTAGTCTTCTGGCATAGATAAAATACCAGGCCTAGCACGATCGAGCCTTAGAATAAAACCAGTGAACCACATTTGAATCCCAGCGCCATTCTTTTATGGCTAAAATATAAGACAATGCACGACACGGCGGTGCGCTCTTGGCGTTATCCACATTTCAACAGAACACTCAGAGATATGGCGATCCCTCCACCTCGCTGGGGTCCATGTTAGGATCGGCGTGCATGGTCCGAAACGCACACGTTTGCATGCATCTTTCATGAAAAAAACAATTGGTTATGAGAACACGGCGGTGGAGACACGGAGGTATTAGTCTGCAATGCGTGCGTAAAACGTGCAGCCACGGCGGGCGACATGTTAGGCAGAACGTACCTCACTGGTCTGGACATTTTGCAGGAATACTGTGGAGGTTAAGAATGTAAGAAAGGGAGAAGAAGCCAAGGGAAATGCAAAACAAAAATATTTCCACTCTGCAACTCCGATGGGTGCGAGGAGGCGCACGACTCCGCGCCCGGGCTAGTGCGTACAACTAGAATTAGGGGAGCGATTTGTCTTCCACACGCGATTTTTGTAAAAATGTTACCTTCAGCTACTCAAAATGGTGAATAAAACAAACTGAAACTGCAGCCTGTGTGCAACCGAACCCGCGGCCTTGGGGTGGGTCCTTTGTGTGGAGAACCGCCCAGCGCGGAGGGTGAGAGGAGCAGCTCGGAGGACGAGTGCTTCCATTGGCCCATTTCAAATATCCTCCCCTCTCCTATTGGTGCGACGCACCGCTCGTCATGTCATGCTGTAGCCTGTTTACCCTCCCCCCCTAAGCACTGTAGGTAGAGGGCGCACTGTTGAGAAAACAAAAAGAGGCCCTCAATGTGCATGCAAAGATTTAGTTTGGGCCCCAAAAGACCAAAAAGGAAACACTATGAACGCAAGCCACATATAACACGAGGGTCCACTTCTGTGTCTTACATGGCAGGGTATTGGTGTTGCGGCATGAGATGCAGGTATCAGGTCTCCACAGACCACCATGTGGAACCTCCTATGTAGTGTGTACTATATAGGCCCCTGCACAGCCACAACCCCACTCTAGCCTCGGGGTACATGCTTAGTACGTCTTAATACAGGTTGGGTTTTTACAGATGTCATTATAACCCAATTGACTTCCACGTTCATGAATCATTCTGTTTTAAGACTATATATTGAACACAGGACCGGGGTTGATCTCATCCACTGATCTGACCCTCACCCCCAAAGACAGACCAAATACCCATATCCAAATTTTGTCCACTGTAATCAGTTGAAGATAATCTTGGCAGGAATGTGCGTTGCAAAATGTCAACTGGTGAGGCTGATGGGTATGTCTCTGAGATGAAACCGAACTGAAGCGCCAACCAATACTCCCTGTAATGGGCATTCATTTCAATTGGGAAACAGTTTTTTTTATTGTCATCACCATACAATGGGCTAGATGGGACATAAAACCACTGGGGGCTTTGCCCAATAGTTAGTAGGGGGGCGGGGGGGGGGGGGGGGTATATGTCTTATCTAACCATTTAATGCAATTTGTGGATGCCCAGGGGGGTACAAAAGGTTCCCTCCGGACCAAAGTACTACTACCTCTGCCAACAGTAGAACAAGGACTTGAACAAACACACGTCTGTCGAGTAGACTGGGGTTAAAAGGGTTGATACAACACACACATTGGGCACATGTCGTGTTATTGTTCTACACAACACATTCTCCTGGTTGAGAGTTTCAGTTAATTCAGGGGGCTTTGTGTGAGAGTAATCTTTGTTTTGTTAGGCTTATTGAATGGGAGGTCCACCCACACGTCCGATGAGCTGAAGTGGGCTCTGTCAAACTGCAGGATTAAGGACTTCATTGGAATGTGAGCAATGTTCTGCGTGTAATGTCTTTGTATTCAGACATGTATTAATTAATGCAAATATACCGTAACCTAGGCAAATGCTAACTTTTGGGCCACATTTCACCGTACAAATGGCAGTATCAAACACAATCTGTTCCTTCCAATATTGGTATATTTATTTGCGAATTAATTACAAAGAATATATAATTTCTTTCAATTAAGATATTTATCAACTTCATCCATTTGGAAATTCCCCAAACATATTTCAGCTGGTCAGTGATGTGAGGACATCCACACAAAATAAGTTTGAAGGTCAAACATTTGATGTTTTTTTCTTAATATTTCATATATTATTAAGTGCTATTAGGTTATGAATCACCAGGGTTATTTTAGTTAACAGAATGTTGGCAAGCAAAAATGGAGGCAACTTTGCCTCCATTTTTCTGCCGGGACCCGGCAGATGTGATGGCATGCTGCTCCTCTCGGGCTGATCATCTGGCACAGAGACCGGTACCAGGCCCACTGTGATGCCACTGCTGGGTTGAAAACAATTCTGTGTCAACTCAATTTTATTTGTACAGCCCTGATTCACTTCCCTCTTGAGCCCATCCTGAGCTCACAAGTTCACTATCTCATATGTCTTAGCTCACAAGTTCACGTTCACTATCTCATATCTCTTAGCTCAGAAGTTCACATACACTTTCTATCTGCAGTCTGGCCCAGTACAGGATAAAAGCCTCTCCCAGAAATTAACAATTGGTGATCTGTGGAATTTAAAAGACAATGGCGATGCTTGAGGAAAGTGGAGGTACCGGAAGAGCAATCAAAACAGTTTGATCCCAAACAGAATGAAGAATGATGTTAAAAGATGAACCGAAACCTGGGCCGGAAGCTTCTCTCAGAGGAGGATAAGGTTTGCGTGACTTTCAACCGAATTTCTCAAGAGTGAGGAGAGCACGAGCAAACATAGTTGTGGATTCTGATTGGCTGGGATTTGTTTCACCAACGTAAAGCTGTGAAATCAATTGCTATCTATTCAGGCCAGGCAGATAATCAGTTCAAAACACAAAACTGAATATATCTGGGTGTGCTCAGAACTCTACTTGATCACTGGTACACCTTCAAACTCCTCAACCCAAACCATCTTGAAAGAGGGATGCCCAATCTCTAGAGATGGCTAGGAGTACAATAGGTTATTCAAGGGGCAGACATTTAATGTTGATAAAACCCTTTCAAATTAAAATAAACAAAAATTAAATAAAACAAAGGATATAGAATAGCCTTTAACAAGTGTACTGTGATTAAATCCGGTCTTTAGGCTAGCCTAGTGGGAATGATTTATTTATCCAGCCACACGGTGGTGTGGTCATCTTCTGTCTTTACTCTTTCTTCTTATTCATCCCTCTCTCAATGCTGCTTCCAGAGCGGTATAGACTTCTGTATCCTCGCTCTCAGAGATGATGTTGGAATGAAAATCAGTTATGTTGCCATGGCAACGGGGGAAGTGAGTTTATCCTCTCTCTCTCTCTCTCTCTTTCCATTTCATGCCTCTGGATTCACTCCATAGGCATCATCATCACATCCCAGCTATTGCCTAGCATAGAAAAAACGAAATTACACAATGCCTGTATCTGTGGATTTTTTTTCCATTCGTAAATTAATACACAAACATACATACACAAATGCAGAAGGATACCTAACTAGGTACCAGAGGTAAAGGAGTAACGTACAGAGTGTCTTATAGCCATGTGGATCGCACGCACGTACGCTCGCATGTACGCATGTACGACACACACACGCATACATTTACACACTCAGTATCTCTCTCTCTCTTTGTGTCTGTCAGTCTGTCAGTCTGTCAAGCAGTGGCACATACCCCTGTGGTCGGTGCCATCCACTACACTCTGGAGACACATGATTATGGCGTGGACATGGTGGAAATGTGGCCCTTGTTGAGGTACATTGTCAACGTTGAGGGGTTCTTTTGTTTTTACCTTTTTTTTCCCCGTGGCAGGACTTATTTCACAAAGTAAGGGGCTGAGGTCTTGTGCCTCCAGCCCAGACCTAGAGAGAGGGGATTCAATGGAAACCACCGACCAATTCTATGCATGCTGTAACCCTACTACATCTAGAATCCAACAGCTTGGCTTTGGGAATTACAAACATAGATTGAAAAAAACAATTACTGGGAATCACAGGACAGTGGGGAAAATACAGCAAATAATGACAGGACTATTAATCAATCATGTTATGTGTTTTATAGCAGTGTGAAGGTAATTTGGCGTGCATAATGAATTGAGCCTAGCCCTCACCATGTGTATTACTGTATGGGGTATGTGTGTATGGAACAGGGCCATGGTGTGGAGGCTTGCTGAGGATGATGCTGTGTGTTAGCAAGCGCATCACGGGGAACGTGTAGAAGGTGTCAGTGTGGTGACAGCGTAGAGGCGATGTACCTGGCAGACAGAGGTGTCTGCAGCGCTGGCTGCTGCCAGCTCTTGAGAGCAGTGTGAGGGAATAATTGGTAAAGGCCTCCTCATCTCAGGCACAGTTCAGTATTACAGGTTGCGGTCTTCCTGCCATCGGGGATTGGCTTCAACCCGGCACTGGGGTATTCTCAAACAGTGATTCCCAACCAAACCTGTTAGAAAAGGATAAAAAATAAAAGATATAGGCCTATATATATTATTTTTCCATATCATATTGTATAACTTAGGCTATACGAGGGATGTTATTTCCTTCAACACATTGGCATAGAATCGATCAATGTGCAACTTAGACACTGTAGATTAAGCACTGGAAATGCCCTGTCTTTGCAATACTTTTGTGTTTATTGAACTCTCAGGTGACTTTTCTGTGTTCCTCAAGCATTTCATTGCTTTGGCTTTAAATGTTGCGAATATGGCAAATAACTATCTTGAAAAACAGCCACATCCTTTGTTTAATAATGATGCATCTTAAAACTGCGGCATTAAAATTGACAACCGGTCCTCCAAATTTTTGATTGAATATGCCGGTCCTTGGAACAAAAACGGTTGGGAAGTCCTCTTGTCTAGAAGGTTTCCCCTCATTAGGAAATACCGCTGGACTGTGGCAACTAGTGAGGTTGCGATTGTTTTCTCACTGATACCTGGGGCCTCATGTACTAAGGTTGCGTACGCACAAAAACGTGGCGTACGTCCTTTTCCACGCTCACGTTCAGATCAAAACGTGAAATGACCGTAAAAATGTGCGGTCCCCACGCCAGCTCCAGAGCTGTCGTACGCACGTTTCTACAGCTATTGTTCCTTTGGCGACACTTAGAGGTGACGCTGGGAAACTGGGAAAAAAGGTGAAAACAATGACTCAGAGTGATTTGCACATCAGAGACACACTAATGAACAATTAACAGACCTTGCAATTATATGGGTGGCTATAAAAGCATGCGCAATGGATGAAGATTTTTTTAAAAAAATGGCTGCGTTAGCGTCAGAGGACATCGCAAATGGTCAAATCCGAAGGACGCTGGAGACGCCGGGGCCGACGGAGCAATCCGTGCCCTCTCCTTGCTTGTCTATTCAAAAATAAAAAATTAAAGTTGATAAACACGAGTCAAAGTATTTAATATCCTGGCATCTTTACGCACGACTTATGTGTATTGCAAGCAGCCAATTGTATGACCAGTATAATTACAGCATTTATGACTTCAGCATATTTACCTTGGGGATGATCGGTGTCCCCTTCATGGGCTCCCACCACTCCGGTGAGAGCTGTGTCACCGATCAAAGCGGCCACTCTCAAATCGAAGGGGGAGAGTTCCCCCACTCCCGTCCCCCCACCTGTTGCGGTCACGCTTCGGCGGTGGGCAGAAACCCTCCGCTTCACCTCCACCTTGAGGTCTGACCACTTTTTTTTAATTTCAGAGTGTGTGCGCTGCTGAGACCCCACTGCATTGACGGCCTCGCAAACACACTCCCACTCACTTCTCTTTTGTTTTGCATTTATCCCTGTTGACAGGGTTCCAATAGCATATGCTTGCGCATTTCTACCTCGTGGAGCAAAATCTCGAGCTCAGACTCCGTGAAGTTTCGTTTTTTGCCTCTGTTCATGGTGCCAGGTGATCGGATTAAGAGGTGAATCTCAGGTCCAGAGGCCTATTTAAATGAAATTGCATATTTAAATGAGGGCGTGGACAGGGAGGAGTTTGGCACCTCGGCATGTGCGCTCAATTCCACGTTGATCGAGATGTACAAAAGAAACGTGCTTGGATCCATGCGTTCGCACACTTTGATACATCTGAATTTATTTGTGCGTAAGACAGTTTCTGGGTTTTGGCGTACGCCAAGTTTCAGTATGAAATCCACGCAAGTCTTAGTACATGAGGCCCCTGGACGTTCCTCTCCTGGGGCCTCATGTACTAAGACTTGCGTGGATTTCATACTGAAACTTGGCGTACGCCAAAACCCAGAAACTGTCTTACGCACAAATAAATTTTAAATAGGCCTCTGGACCTGAGATTCACCTCTTAATCCGATCACCTGGCAACACGAACAGAGGCAAAAAACGAAACTTCACGGAGTCTGAGCTCGAGATTTTGCTCCACGAGGTAGAAATGCGCAAGCATATGCTATTGGAACCCTGTCAACAGGGATAAATGCTAAACAAAAGAGAAATGAGTGGGAGTGTGTTTGCGAGGCCGTCAATGCAGTGGGGTCTCAGCAGCGCACACACTCTGAAATTAAAAAAAAGTGGTCAGACCTCAAGGTGGAGGTGAAGCGGAGGGTTTCTGCCCACCGCCGAAGCGTGACCGCAACAGGTGGGGGGACGGGAGTGGGGGAACTCTCCCCCTTCGATTTGAGAGTGGCCGCTTTGATCGGTGACACAGCTCTCACCGGAGTGGTGGGAGCCCATGAAGGGGACACCGATCATCCCCAAGGTAAATATGCTGAAGTCATAAATGCTGTAATTATACTGGTCATACAATTGGCTGCTTGCAATACACATAAGTCGTGCGTAAAGATGCCAGGATATTAAAGACTTTGACTCGTGTTTATGAACTTAATTTTTTCATTTTTGAATAGACAAGCAAGGAGAGGGCACGGTTTGCTCCGTCGGCCCCGGCGTCTCCAGCGCCCTTCGGATTTGACCATTTGCGATGTCCTGCGTTAACAACGCTAACGCAGCCATTTTTAAAACAATTTTCTTCATCCATTGCGCATGCTTTTATAGCCACCCATATAATTGCAAGGTGTGTTAATTGTTCATTAGTGTGTCTCTGATGTGCAAATCACTCCGAGTCATTGTTTTCACCTTTTTTCCCAGTTTCCCAGCGTCACCTCTAAGTGTCGCCAAAGGAACAATAGCTGTAGAAACGTGCGTACGACAGCTCTGGAGCTGGCGTGGGGACCGCACATTTTTACGATCATTTCACGTTTTGTACATCTGAACGTGAGCGTGGAAAAGGACGTACGCCACGTTTTTGTGCGTACGCAACCTTAGTACATGAGGCCCCTGGTCTTGGTATGCTGTCACCCATTTCTGTGGTCCATCTCTTACTGCACATTCTGTTACTCTCTAGTGGCCCAGACTGGAAATTGTTGATATAAGAATGTACACCAATGCTTGTTTTATTCCACCTCCTGTTATTATTTAAGCTTTCATCTGTCTTTGATGGCATATATAGGCCTACAGTAACTTGCACTTCAATTATTTCATGATTACATTTTCCTGGACGATCATCATTTACAATTTGGATAGCTTTTGTGGGGCTTTAATACAATTTTCGTTAATTTCTTTCCTGCATGCTTGCTATGACATGGGTAATGAAAGAGTTGTCCCCTATCATTTGCAATTTGCTAAGATTCGCTGATTTATCCTATCTATTGGCAATAGGTGAGTATCTCAAAGCTTGTGTCCTTTCACTACATACTTGAATCGGATGATGATAGTCGTCAATTTGGTGTGTTTTGCATACAAAACAAACCGAGCCTGTAGACGTTTGCGCTTCTTACTTCACAAAGTCACCAACAGAGGGAGCTATGACTCTACGAATGGCCAACGCTACTTTCTGCCGATCTTTAAGTTTCACTTTGCCTTGATAATAACAGTGATGCTGGCCTGTCGTCCAAATGTGTGTGTGTGTGTGTGTGTGTGTGTGTGTGTGTGTGTGTGTGTGTGTGTGTGTGTGTGTGTGTGTGTGTGTGTGTGTGTGTGTGTGTGTGTTAGTGCAAGTGAAAGGGTGTGCAAGTGTGTGTAAAATCCTGCACATGTATATCTTCTTTGCAGCCCCTGTGTGTGTGTCATTCCCACTGTCAAATAATTGTGTGTGTGTGTGAGAGAGAGAGAGAGAGTTTGTGAATGTTATTAAAATCATATTGACCTGACTGTGACACCCACAGTGGTGAAGGAAGAGAGAGACAGGGATAAAGAGAGGGGCTCGGGGAGAGGGGGGGGGGGGACAACAAGGTTAAGAACTTACATCAATTAACTAAAGGCTTATCACAGCAATCGGCAGACTGATTGTTCGTACTTATCATCGCACTCCAATTATAATTTCCTTTATTTTCTGACGCTGCACCCTGGATAGTTGCCAGCTGGAGGCAATCGTGTGTAAGAGAAACATGGAGCAATATAGGGAAAATGTTTGTGTGGGAGAACACATTTTTTTTGTACAACCAGGGAGGAGGAAGCCCAACTGATCAAGAGTTCAGGTGCATGCTTTGGCCGTTGACCCCATGCTATAGAGTGGCGAAGTCACGCCTCTTCCGGTAGGGCTCATGGGACCTATGAGATCGAAAAACATGAATGGGTGTCAATGGAGAGAAAATAATTATTTTCTGGTCCCGGTCTTTATATGCCCTGGATTACACATATGTTGTTTGTGGATTTAAAGGATAATTTTTCATGCAAAGAGTTCGACCGTTTATTGTGCAATTGTTCAGATAAAGGCTGTAGAGAAAACACAACGAGAAAGACTACACGGCTCGTATGTGACGTCACGCTCCCTGCGACTGGCGTGGAGAAGACCGACAATCTTCCCATCGGCATAACTGAAACTCTGCACGTGCCCCGATTTATAATGGTTTTCACCTCTTTCGATGCTTTTATCCTCCCCTTGGAAAAAGCGGCGAAGTGGGGCAGAGAGATCGCCATCTCTGTGCCGAGTTCCAAGGGCGGGTGTGGTGACGTATATCATATGCGTCGAGAGCAGCGAAGAGCTGTAGTTCACAAAGCGGCCTCACATAAAACCTAAAATTATCAAACTTCTTCACGAACATTTTTAGTTTTCTTTGCATGAAAAATTATCATTTAAATCCACAAACAACATATGTGTAATCCAGGGCATATAAAGACTGGGACCAGAAAATAATTATTTTCTCTCCATTGACACCCATTCATATTTTTCGATCTCATAGGTGAACCCTACCGGAAGGGGCGTGACTTCGCCACTCTATAACCATTTGGAGTGTGTATGTGTGTGTGTGTGTGTGTATGTGTGTATTTTTATGTGTGTGTGTGGGTGTGTGTGTGTGTGTGTGTATGTGTGTGTGTGTGTGTGTGTGTGTGTGTGTGCGCGTGCGTGCGTGCGTGCGTGCGTGCGTGGAGCATAAGGTGATTGATTTTACCCTGGTCACATCACTTCTAATATAAAGAGATAGCATAACTCAAAATATATGCTCTCATAGGCCCATGTAAAAATAATATTGTACACTATTTATTGTCGTACAGAGCATAGTATCACATGTATTAAAATGGCACAAATCGAAAAATAGGGCCAAATCTTTTTTTTTGTTGAGCTATATTTAGTAAGTGGCTAGACTACCATATGATAAATGTTTAGCCGGTGCCAAATATCTGTATGATCTGGTATTTGATAGTTTAAACTAATACGATTAGATAGTACTTTATGAATCCCAGATGGGAAATTCAGAATGAGGGTAGACTGCACCTTGTCAAACCTATGGCACCATCATCAAGTTGGTGCTTTCGGTCAAGCCTAAGACGTCCTTGTCATACATGTTGGTCTTCCTCAAACTCTTCCTCACTCTCCTTTCTCTGGCTAGACGGCTAACCTAGCATTTGGCTTGCGAAGAGTGCTCTTATGCCGCTTTTCCACCGCACATGTAGCTCGACTCGACTCGACTCGACTCGACTCGACTCGACACGGTAGCAGCACGGGTCGTTTTCCACCGCAAATAGTACCTCCTGGCCGTGGGCGGGGTCGGCTGCGCGAAAGGGCCGCCCGTGACGTATTTTTGTACGCAACGCAAACAACACCTACGCAACCCACACATGGACAGAACCCACATAACAACAATGGAGGACATCGATAACATTACTATTATTAGCTGGCATGTTGAAGAAGTTGAAGAAGTGGAATATGTTGGCTGCGGCGCTGCTATGGCTGTTACCAGCATGGTTGCCATGTCGCTCTCGTGGCTTCGTCACACTCTCTGGCCAATCAGTGGCCGGCCGTCTGCCGACGTCACCTTTTAGCATCGGCTCAGCTCGCTTGGAACCTAGTGCGAGGCGGTACTAAAAAAAGCAGCCACTTCAGGTACCAGATACCATGTTTTCGCGGTGGAAACGCGAAAAATGAGTCGAGTCGAGTCGTGTCGAGCTGGTACCATGCAGTGGAAAAGCGGCATTAGGTTAAGCAATAGGAAGCATGTTGATTAGACTCACTATAACCATGTCCACCTTGCAGAACATAATTGACAGACTATGCGATCCTCAATCCAAGTTTTGATTCAGTTTTACTCATCGTCTTTTGACTAAAGGGAAATTTAGTTTTAGTCATATTTTAGTCATCTGAATTGTTTTAGTTTTTGTCTAGTTTTAGTCGTCCAAGTATCATACGATTTGAGTCGACGTCAATCTAACGGGTTAAAGATTAAAGCATTATTTAAATGATTCTCCTTCTTTCCAAACTCATATAGGCCTACTCCTAGAGGAAACATCGGTTAACCTGGTGTTATGGAATGGGATTAAGGTTTGAACGTACAATATACAAACACTGAACTCCTTAACTGACTTAACAGACTTACTGACTTGACGTCTTTGTTTATCGTAAAATCAAATACAAATATAATCAAGTCTCATATAAAAAAAATAATTTGGCAAAGATTATTCATAATGTTTGTCAATCCGACAGTCCCTCCTATCAACTGAATCAATCATTAAGCAAATTCTTCATCTTCAGTCATCTTGCCTGGAGTCTACAGCCAGGCAGAATGGCTTTCCCCTCGTCCCGCCCCTCACAAGGGGGGCTTTAAAGGGTCTCCTATAGGCTTCTACCTGCTTCTTCTTTCGACCCTAATGACCTCATTCTCTTATGATAAAACCACATGCCCTGTCCCAGCAGGAACTATGATATACTAGCTATAGGGCCAAAGCAAGGGTCAACAAAAACAGTTGGGGACCCCTGGGCTAAGGGGAACTCTGCGAAGTGTGTTGTTTTGTCTGAGCAGATAAATATGAGTCTGAGGCCTAGAACACATTCCGTCAAGCGCCGTAGTTAACATGAGACATAAATGGGGTGAAACCGTTACATTTGGGTAAAGAAAAGATCTTCAGGAAGACATGGAAACATAAAGGTTTTCTAAACCTAGTTCTATCTGTCCTGTCAACCACTTTATTGACCATACAGAATTTTAACCAAACTGAATAGGCCTAAATGCTCCACGTATATACACACAAATGCATCCTTGGCTCAATATTGTGGTTTATTTGCTGTAAAATTTGTTTCTTCCATGAATAGCTACTTAAAAACTGTGTCCATCTGTGAGGTCCCCCGAATTTTTTAAGTAGTCAGTGGACCAGCAGATGTGAGGCTGTCGATGCCAAAGTAGCAGCATAACCTTCAAGGACAAATTAGTACTGTTTTGTTCAAGTTGTTTATTTTTCCTATCTTGTTCAATGCTAGTATGTTGTGATTGACCGGGTAAGCAAACAGAACCCTGTCTAGTTGAGAAAACGCTGTGATTGTTTTACATAATGCCATGATGTGGATAGAAACGTGGATGTCATTAACACTATTCAATACACAATCAGTTTCTGATCCCTGCTAAGCCCAGGTGTTTGTTCACAACAGGGCAGATGTGATGGCATGCTGCTCCTCTTTGGATGCACTGTTGGCACAGAGAACGGTACCAGGCCCGCTGCTGATGCCTCTGCCTGGAATGGCAAAGTAAATTTTATTTGTACACTCCTGAATCAGTACGAGACCCTCCTGGTCTCATGAGTTCAAGTTTTGCTCCTCCCTGCAGATCAGGCCTGCCTAGGTGAAAACCGCTGAAAGCCTCTTCCATGAATGTAGAAATGATAGGAACAATCAGTGCTCTACACTCTACAGTATCTAAAAAACGATGGTGGGCGCCCGAGGAAGATGTAGAAATCAACAGAGCAATTGAAACCGTTTTACCCGAAATCGACTGAATGTTACAAGAGATTAACCGAAATTTGCACTGAAATATTTTCTCCAGGGGGAATATGTTTTGCTTTGCCTCAAACTGGATTCCGCAAGAGTGAGCTGAGCAAAAGCAAATTTTGTTGTTCATTGTGATTTACTGATGTCTTTTTTTGACGACGTCACCATATGTCGGACCATATTTCGAAATCAATCGCTGCCCAGCCAGGGCCAAACTGATATTCATTGCAGACCGGAAATTTAATATCTGAATATACTCATAAAGATAGGGTAGACATTTAAACGAGCTACCAAATCACAAGTACAATTACATGACAACAATTATAGAAATTGGTCCTCTATTGGGCAAGAATGCTGCAAACGTAATCCGCGAAAATAGGCTACAATGTAATACTTGGGGGCAATTAAATACTGTCAATGTAGGGGGTTATATTGGCCACTGATAGGCTCAGATTATATTCTAAAATCAAGAAAAGATCCCAGAGAAATAAAACTTCTTTCTTTGCCTTTGGCCTGTTTTTTATTGTGTCTAGCCAAGTCTCGCTCGATGAGATGAGAGTTGTTGAGTTGAGTTGTTACAGGAAGAGTGAGATGTGTAGTGTAGGAGCCAATTTATGTGTGTGTGTGTGTGTGTGTGTGTGTGTGTGTGTGTGTGTGTGTGTGTGTGTGTGTGTGTGTGTGTGTGTGTGTGTGTGTGTGTGTGTGTGTGTGTGTGTGTTATTAATTAATTAATTAATTAATTGCTGACTAATTAATTGATTGGCGTATGCTGTGCGTGTCCTACAGGAGGTCATTCTCCTCAAGAGGATAGGACCTGTGGCCTTGGTGGGGTAGGCTGGAAAAGCATATGTTTTAGACCTTGCATATCTCACATGTCATGTTATGATTTCAACAATAATTTTTACTTTGAATTTGTTTGAATGAGAATTAGAAGCAACTCATGAATAAATGAAGACCAATTTTAACCAAATCTCGACATTCCTTTTTTGTTGAAAACAACAAGCGTTTATCATATAACCTGTCAGCACCAGAGTGATCTACACCAGGAACAAGGACAGGAAATCGTAGTCACTAAATGTAGCGAGGAGAGTTTGTTGTGTTGGACTAACGAAAGGGTTGTTTATGTTATCTTCACAAGGTAATGAGTGAAAGAGAGTTGAGATTGTAATGGCAATAGGGAAATATTCTGCAAGCGAAAGGTAAAGAAAGAAGATGTATTGCTCTGTAGGGATCAATTCCATAATGTTAGAATATAATCTGAGCCTGTCAGTGGCAAATACACATGGATCTTCCTAAAAGTGTTCCTTTTAGGAAACATGCTAATACTAGCTTGTTTTCATTTGAAATGTCTGTCCTGGGTCGGACCGTTTATTTAGATTTTTGCCTGTGTGTTATAATTTGCTTTTCTCAGAGTGCCTCAAATTGCCAGATATGAAACATACTGGCACACGAACCCAGCGCACTGCATTCATGGAAGCAAGCAAACAAACTGGATCAGATGAGATTGTTCTTGATTCTCCCCGACCTAAAAATCCCTGTCCTCTTTGGAAAAAGCACAATGACCACAGCCCCGATCAGTCAAAAACTATTACATATTGGAGTTGCATTTGAAAAATGCAGACCGATTTTTAAATTAAGGCATTAGGCAGGGTTTCTGTGATTCAATCATGTTTTAAGGCTATAGCTTTGTGGGCATGTTTTTTCAATTTCTTGTAATACAGCCAATAAGTGGTGTAGTCATGTAGTGGTTTTGATCCAGAAACAAGGTGGTGTAGTCATGTCAGTGTTGTAATCCAGAAACAAGGTGGTGTAGTCATGTCAGTGTTGTCATTCAACCACAAGATGGGGTAGCAATATCAGCCATTGTAGCTCTCTGTGGTATGCATTGACTGTTGACTATAAATATTAGAGAAAATACATATTATCTATGACCCTGGGAGCACCAGTGTTGTTCAGATAATTGCTCCACATTGATCGTGCAACTTGTCACCTTTGTCCGGAGGGACGTTTAAGTAGATATCTGTTGGCTGCTTTGATTTCATAATGGCCCTTTTGACTGGGGCTCAGTGGGGGACAGAGTGTTTTGAGAATCATAGGACAATTGAAGAAATACTTTTTTCCGTATGACTTAAAACGCAGCAAACAGCAGTGATGTCTGTGATGGTACAAAATCAAACAACATCTTATTATGTCCCCCTGTGGATCCTAGGAGCCTACTTCTTTACTAAACAGGAGACAAGCAAACAAAACAAAAGATAAACCGAGATATACTCTGTGTAGTGAAACGGTGTTATCAACACCTTGATAAGTAAGAATCCCCGCACAGTGTTGATGGTTTAAAGGTCGAAAAGACGATTAGGGGAGATACGAGACCTCAACATTCTTGACAATTCCCCCGCTCTCGCTCCAACAGAGATATGCTGACAAGTCGTGCGGTCGGGAATGCAAATGGCGGCGGCATTAGCATTCAACTGTCATCCGATACTTGGCGCTGGCGCGTCTGTATGTATATATGCATATGCGCATGTGTGTGTGTTTAATCAAGGGGTAACAGTGGGGACTTTGAGTATTTGATCAGACTCTCCCTTGCTTAGTGTGAATCTCAGTAGCAGGAGTTCATTCGTGGGACAGTGAGTCACACTGCCTGGCCTGGGTCTCTTCTAATTCCTATTTATCTCGCTTCTATCCGATTGGACACATCCTTGGTGTGTGTGTGTGTGTGTGTGTGTGTGTGTGTGTGTGTGTGTGTGTGTGTGTATAATTTGGAGCTTTTGAAAGTGTATGTGTGTGTGAGCCATCCAGGCTGTAACTCCATTGTTCGAATATAATGCACTTATATTGCATTTATTTCAACACAAAATAAAAATATATTATAACCCAATGCCAAGCCATACACAATTGGTGATTGTGTGCGTGTGTTTTTTGTGTATGTCAAGCGTGAATGTGAGTGTTTCGCAAGGTTTGTTGTCAGTTACAGTCACCGCTAAATGAACCCTTGTAAATCTGACACACTAATCTCATTCTGTCACCCAGAAAAAAAAACATCCAGGCAATTATCTTGCAAACCCCTCCATCCTAACATACATACACACACACGCACGCATGCACACACATGCACGCATGCACACACACACACACACACACACACACACACACACACACACACACACACACACACACACACACACACACACACACACACACACACACACACACACACACACACACACACACACACACACACACACACACACACACGTCAGCCTATAGACTGCACATGCTTAATAACAAATCATGGTTGCCAGTATGGTAATCTGGCAACTCATATGCCAGTTGGCAGAGAGACAGTGAGTGGGAGAGTGAGAGAAATTCTGCAGAGACACAGGAATATGTTTCAGAAATCATGTACATTCAACTGCCATCAACGGAAATCAATATCAATCATGGACTCAACATGGACTTATGTTGTGGTTCAGATGCAATAAGGCACAATACACGTCTTTTGCACCCCGTCAATCAGATACATATCAAGTTTACATCATCTAAACACTCAGCCACGCATCCACGCACACAAACACACACACAAACAAAAGTGTAGGTTTAATAAATAAACTGTTGAATATTGGTTTGCTTTGTATGTGTGTACATTCATTGCTGTGTGTGGCTGATGATACGTAAATAGAATAAAGTGATATGAAACAATACCCGCGAAGTAATTATGACCAAGAGTACCATCTGGATTTCTTTGGATCTTTTTTTGCCATGAAATGAGCACCCAGATGGCTGTTGAAGACTCAGACATTGTAGAAGAACTTAAAAATAAATGATGTATTTTGAGACAGCCCAACTCTGCCTTTTCACCATGAAACAATCTAATGAGGTAATGTTTTCTCCTCTTAAGCAGATTGTGTGTCTGGCAGATGACCGATGCTGTCCCCTTGTCCTGTAGATGTTTATTGTTGTCAAAATCCCATTATGACAAGTCCTCAGCTGTCCTGTGGTGCTGAACAACAGAAGCAATTGTTACCATATATTCTGCCATTATAACACAGATAGAAAATCGAAGACATCCAAGTAAAAAAAAAAAACCTCTAATTTTCTACACAGTTGAATACCGTGGCAGGGTTTTATTTGGGAAGTTGATCATGTAGAAACGTGTGGCGGATGCGTTACCTATATCGCCCTGTCATAATTTAGCTTTATTTGACTCAGATTCAATTCTTCGTCTCTACAGTTTAATTGTAGCTGCATAGACTGGTTTGAAAAATATTGCATTCCTTGGGAAGTGTCCGGTTCACACTGCTCCAAATAAACAGATCTGTGTCGATAGTAGGTGGTTCTGTTCAGAGGAAACCTCTGGCATGAATTATATTCCAGATCCAGGCTTTTGTTGATCAGGGACACGCACACACACACATTTCTGCAACCTTACCTGATGTTTCTTATAATACGGGTAACAAACCCGTATTATATTAGTCACAAACCAGTCAAGAAGTACATTACATTGTCACACAACAGTTTGGGACTGTTGTTCGGGTCTGTGCCAAGTGGCCCTCCAAGATCCTGAGCAGTCTGAAGTTGTTTTTGGAGCCATCTGCTGTCACAGAACACCTACCCAGCTTGGACCGTTCTGTGCGTGAGCCCGTTGAAGGAGCCCGTGGAAGTCTCTGAAATGTTGAAATGTTGCAGTTTAAATTGAATTATGAAGATATTGATTGAAACAACACTGTTTGCATGTAAGGTGCGTGGGATTTTAAGATGACAACCATAATGCTCTGGAGCTAGAAGCCATTGTTATCTGGACAGAGAAACACATTGAGAATCACAGCCCAAGCTTCCATGGCTGAAAACACCTACATGAGAAGCCTGTATTTCAGCCTCTTTTTGCATGTGTCCAGGGCTTTGTATTGCTCACCGTCTCTGGATGTATTTGATCCACTGCTATCATTGGGTGACCAACTGAAACGGGATCTTCTTGAAGCTGAGAAGGAGGAATCGGTTGTTGTCGTTTCTCTGCTCCTCGTCTTGCGAAATGTTCTACTTTGGAGCTGGTCAAAATCAAAGTTGGTTCAGAGTGCCTCTACACAATTCCTTGTGAGATTAAATGTTGAGGAGATTGAATTGGCCTCTCCCGGCCCATGCAGCCCTGAATATTGGTCAACGGCTTCCCATAAGTCAATGTGGACCACCTTGACGAATCAATGGGAGCCACTTATCCAACTTGACTCCCATTTAATAAAGGGATCAGAGACAGACAAGGAGGGGAAATTAATGCAAGCCCCATGTGAGCCAGTGATTACACTGATTGTGTCTGCATCTGGCGGATTCGTGGCACTAGCAGACCCCACACCTGTTTCTCTCTTCAGGTCATTGCCCTTCTGCTAGGGGCTAGGAGAGACAGAGTGGTGCTTCTCTTGGTTATCTTGTATATTCAAATAAGGCGAAGACAAGGAGAATTAGTCCAAAAAAACTACATTTAGTCTTGTATGATCTATTGTTGTCGTTTTTTGTGTTGACTTCTACAAACTTAAACCTGTGCTTTGTAACTACTCTATCACAGCTATTAACTCCATTAAAAAAAATTGTCTCTGACCCAGAATTAAGCAACATGTGCTGATCCTCAAGGCAATGCATCCAGGGAAATCGTCTCTATAAATCGTTGTACTTGTATAGTCTTGCTAAAGCTACCAGTGCGTGTTTAAATTAGGTAAAGATCCTAATGCTACACAAATAAACATCAGGTAATTATTGGGCCAGCCCAGTGATGAACTGGCCCAGGAGTGCCGGGTCCAATAACACTGAGAGCCGGGCATATCTATAGCTGCATTTGCATAGAGCCTAATAATCCGTTAATAATTGGTTTGATACTTCATTGGGAATACAATTGGCTCATGTAACCACCTCAATCATCCATCAATCTTCATCCCATTTTGGTTTAATTGGGGCTGTGACAGCAGCCAGCTTCATTTCTGTCTCTGTTACCTCCATTGAGATTCAGGCGGCGCTCACCCTGATATACTGCGCTATGCGAAGTGGTCATTTGAGTAATTGCACATTTTCCAGTATTTCCTAAATAGATATTTTCCAGAGGGAGGCACAGACCCATCAAAAGTTCAAACACTGCAAACCTTGTCCCTCAGACTCAAGGCGCATTCTCAGCATCAAAGTATTGCTTTTCCTTCTCGCTCCCAATCCCAAACGGATCAGACATGACCCGTTTATTTGGAGTTGAACTGGGTCAACCGATATTCCTCAACTGGCCCATGTGTCCTGACAGGCAGCCAGCCAAACACAGTTCACACAGCCCTAAACACACCTTACTGGTTGATACACCATGGCTTTCAACGGCCCAGTCCACTAAGGGGCATGTCCCTGTCCCAGGACAGCAGACTCCTCTTGCCCGGCTTACCATTGAGCTGATTTACATTGCCCCTCACCCGACCCATTTTTCGTGCGTTGACTGGAAAAAACGACCAACTACCCCCCCCCCTCCCCCTCCCTCCCTCCCCTCGGAAGGGTGACGGAAAAGTTTTCCTTTATCGCCATGGCATTCTCCACACGTCAGCAATGGATGGGGCCCCTACTTATTTGAGAAGTATCCTTGTCTGTGCGCAGATTAAAGTGTACACTAGCCCCGTGGGACTGAAGATGGCAGAGAGCCGCGTTTCAAAGAAAGGTCAATTTAATTAAACTCAGATAGAGGCGGTTAGGAACGGTGTAGTCTTGTTTTAGACATTGTTCCTGTACGTGTACCGCTGTTTGATGTATCAAGTGACAGTTGGAACAAAACCGTAAAAGCCGTATTCCGTATGATATAATTAGTCATATATCTATATAGTCGTCACCACTCGCCGAAAACCGAGGCATAACGGACTAGTTCTACGTCGGAGAGTGGCGATTCATTGCACCATAGGGCCGGTTTATATTTCAGGAATGAAAATGCTGCTGCTGATCCGTGCTCGAAGCAGCACTGCAATCACTACCCTATCGGAGACCGCAAAGTGGCTGTAACTGCTCATTTAGATAGTTTTATTAGAGCTCATGCTTATTTTATTTGTCCCAAGGCAGCCCTAAGATGATTTACATTAACCTTAATGTTTTCATATCTTTAGTATCGAGGGCAATAGGCCTTAACCACGTAACACATCACATCCCATAGGGATGGTTACTTCTTACCTTCCTTTCCGTCCATCCATCCGCCTCCCATCTCCACCCCCATTGGAGTTTAATTGGTGCTGTGACGATAGCTCTGGGATGAGTCCGATAACACTAATGGAGCAATTAAATGAAAACTAAATGAAATGCTTGGGGATAATTTCATCCTTAAGATTATATAATAGCTTTTTTAATAACTATATAATGCATTCAATGTTCCATCCATGATATACACGCTGTTGTAGTTATTAAAGAAGGATAATTGACCAATGACTGAGCGTTGAAGTTTGCCTTGATAAATTACACAATTCATAAGCAATACACCAAACATTTGTGCATGGCTAGGGTGCGAGTGCGACAGCATATATAGAGTGTCACACTTAAAAAGATGAATCACCAATGAAAATGCAATGGCCCACCAAAATTGAAATTTGTGAGTTCACATTTAAAACTGCTCTTTTTATAACCATGAGCGATAAACCATATTTTTTAATAAGTTGCGAAAAAAAGACTTGACCAGCATTTGGTCAAGTCTGCTGCGAATCCCATCTCCAGAAACGGGAGATGGGAAAGTCCTCGTTCTATCTTTCATGGCTCTCTCTATGAAATGCTGTTGAAGATTTTCTCTAATCCCGAGAGACCCATTAGCTGTCTGTTAAGAGCTGTAAAGGTCAGGAGTTACACCGTCCTGCTCTTACAACGTATTACTGAACTTTCAAGATGCATGCGTTGAAGAGACGTTGTCCCTACACGAGTGGTCTATTGATACATCACAGGATTTGGCTGTGTCCTTTGAAATTGTAGCGTTTCTCGATCTACACCTAATCTAGGACAAGATCTGGAGATCCTACAGAAGCTTCCTTCATGCATTTATTTTAGTCCATCCTTTGTTCACAACAACATGCCCTTTATAGTTGTATGAACAGGGGTCTCCAAAGACTGTTTTCAAGCAATGCTACCAACGAACAATGCTTCCAACTACCAACTACCTATGCTCAACCCGGTCTCACGAAAAGTCGTGACACTGTCACGTTATTTAATCTATTGAAACGTGTTCAGGATCACGTATTTTCAAAATTTTCGTGTTTTAAAGCACAAATTTCAAACCCATGTATTTCAATTGGAAGTATTTGTCGTGTCACCAGCACGACTTCCAAACTAAGGTTCTGTGCGGGAGCGTTCTCCCTAGTGTCCCTTAAGGAGCTCCGTACAGTACATTTATTGCCACCCGTTTCTACTTTCACCTTTGATTCTGAGAAATTGTGACAATTCACGGATATAGACTATTAAATGCAGGTGCGCTGCTCAGGCAAAGCGCAAAAGAAAAAAGGGTAGCTGCTTAATCTTAATCTGAATTGTATGTCTTGATGTTTTGATCTAGCCATAGATCTATTGTCTTGTTTTTGGCTATGTGAATGGAAGTCCGCGTCGATGCCTCGCAAGTCCAGTGTCGCGAGCGGACGTGACATCTAGAAGTCATACCGTATAATAATGGGTTATCATTAATATTGATGCGTAGGGGTTGATTATAACTCTTGTTTATTGTTTATACCACAGTCTGGGGGAATACTCGTATTCTGATTGGCTGCAGGGTGTGTATATTATCTCCTGATATAGGCTACAGACACCTGCTAAGTAGTTCCAGTCAGTGTTTAGATTCTCTGCCCGAGCGTTTTTACTTTTATTTTATCATTATCATAAATTAGCCTAATCTGAGGAGAAATCTATGCCATAAACAGAAATATTATGGGTCTTTATTACACGGGTCTTCTCAATGCCGTGGAACGCTCCGTTCACTTGCATGGGTCCGGGGATATCTCGGGATTGGTTTCTTTCTTTATTAATCGAATGGGAAATGCAATAGGTCTATTTTAGGACCGAATCACCGTTGAACTTGTTTCTAATAACATTTCTAGCGAGAAATATACTTTTTACTTGCATAATCTTTAGTCAGTGATTACGTCTGATCTTTAGTTTTATAGTTATTAGGAAGATTTTATCGGCTCGCTCGCATGTTTCAATGACGTCAGGTTGCTAAGGACGCTGCTTTCGCTAAACTAGCACACACACACACACACACACACACACACACACACACACACACACACACACACACACACACACACACACACACACACACACACACACACACACACACACACACACACAATGCATTTCGCTGCAGATATTCCCTAAATTATTATTACTTTCAAAACATTGGCCAAGGTGGAATATCCTTTTTATTTGGGCTGCTTCTAGGACATTTTGGGTGGATTTTGAACGGTATGTGGGCGGGACGTTTTTTGCAGGACCTGGCAACCCTGCGCTGTTGCCCGGGGTGCTGAAATGCTCCGGAACAGATCTGGATCCACTATGGCCAAAATACTTGTATGCCCCCCCCCCCCCCCCCCCTTAAATAAATTCTATGGCAGAATAAAGAATAAATTCATGCATTATCATTCAACTTGAACATGTGTTTTTACAGTATAGCGTGGTGGAGGGCTGACGTATGTTGCCCAACCCGGAAGTGAGCGTCGCCCTGGTTTCCCTTGACAAAAAGCCAACGGGTTTTTCCATTGGATTTTGGATTATTGCAGAAAAATTAGCATCTTTGAAGCACCTCCTCAAAAACTGAAAATAAATAAATAAATAAATAAAAAGATCTGTGCTCCAAAGAACGAAATGTAAACCAATGCATTCTGAATAATAATAATAATAATAATAATTAATTTAATTTAGAGGCGCCTTTCAAGACACCCAAGGTCACTTTACAGAGCATAATATAGTCATCATTCAAAACTATGTAAAACAGACTAGGAATAAAAGAAAAACAGAGGTTAAACATGAATAATAATAATAATTAATAACACTCAAAGACGCCTACAGTGAAGGGGGGACCTCACTAACCACCACCAATGAGTAGCACCCACTTGGGTGATGAATGGGAGTGTTTCTCCGATTTTTCCATGCTACACAGAACGAAATGTAAACCCATGCAAATAAAGACTTCATGTTCATAATCATTTAAATATCATTAATTTCCTGAGTGTGTCGAGTGGTATTCAATTTTTTTCAACGGGGCTGCATCCAGTCACTTGACCGTCATGGTTGCTATGGTGGTTGCTATCGACCGCTCTAATCCTTACATGGTTCTAAAAACCACGCGGCAAAGGAGCTGCAGTCCATTGTGTTGTTTTTGTCGTAAACTAGGGTCAGATGGTTAAAAAATAGACAGATATTCCAAGGTATCCTTAAAAGGCAGCTTGGATGTTTTTATTTTGTGCAGTTTAGACTTCTTCTATAACCTATTTTTGAAAGCAAAACACCAAGCTCATTGATTTAACGAGGCAGGGTTATTTGAAACAATTTATTGAATAAATATTTATGAGAGGTCATTCCTTCTCCTGAGTTTGCTTCCTATTTATGTCTAGTGTACACCCCTACTGTCAACAAGCATCACCCCCCCCCCCCCCCCCTCCCCATATGGATTTGGAGAATTACTGCCACGTCCCGGTGGTGGAGGTATCATATATATGAAATAGGGCATTCAATTATACTACAATGATCAATTAGGAGGCCGAAGCCCTAAAGGAAGTGATGCAATAGGTGACTGAGTCGACAACATTTAAGTAAGCCTTGGGGTCTCTTATATATCAAAGGGGGTCTCAAAGGACGCATATACGCTTCAACCTGTGGCTTACAGGAAATGACTCAGCAAGTGCTCCATCTTGTTGCACCCACCCAGCGGCTCGCTTGCAAGATTTTGGCCTGAAGTTCTTCCCAGACCTACACCGTAGCCATCCAACCTGCATATCGGAGAATCAGGCCTCTCTTTAATAATGACAAAAAGTTATGAGAGGAATACACATGAACTTTTGTTGTCTCATAAGCGGCGTGGTGTCGGCTGCTTTTGACCTTTTGACCCCAGACTTCTGAGGGAATAGCTGAATCAATTCATTAGTCAATCAGAAGTATGTAAATATCTTCCCGGTGTCGTAAGAGGGCGAACAAGGTGTCCTTCAACATCTACGCTTCCAGGCGATTGCAATGGTGCCACACATGAGCATATTCGAACATGTTTAATGGTAGTAATTAGCTGTCGAAATTGGAGGCCTTAATCAATAATGAGCAGCTATTGATTTTCTTTCCGATCGAAATTTGTGGCAAATGACATATTATTTAGCATCTACACGTTGAGCTGAGTCCAATGACACCAAGCATGACACTCTAGCAAATGTACTTTACATGGTACATATGGTCTAGGACATGATCTCGGTGTGGCAAGAGGGCAAGCTTGATCTCATTGGACTCAGCTTAACGCGTAGATGCTAAATAACATGTAATTTGTCAAGAATCTCCATCGGGAAGCAAATCTATAGCTGGTCATTATTGATAAAGGCCCCCAAAATCGACAGCTAATTACTACCCCGAAACATATTCAAATATGATCATGTGTGGCACTGTTGCAATCGCCTCGAAACGTAGATGTCAAAGGACACCTTGTTTGCCCCCTTACGCCTCCGGGAAGATATTTTCATACTTCTAATGGATTGATTCATATTTTAAGGTTCTCGGAGTGAGACTTTAGGCGGCTGCAGCAGAAGTGTTGAGACGAAAGATGATATCAAGACATTTATAGAATATTCCGATTCACATTATGATTCTTCGTCATAACTCTCCGACCAAACATCCTTCACATTCACCGAGCGAAGATTATGAAAGTCCAGGCCCCCCTCCATCTCGTTGCACCTGCACCCAGCGGCTCGCTTGTATGATTTTGGCCTGAAGTTCTTCCCAGACCTACACCCTAGCCATCCAACATGCATATCTTAGAATCAGGCCTCTCTTTAATAGTGACAAAAAGTTATGAGAGAAATACACATGAACTTTTTGTTACCTCATAAGCGGCGTGGTGCCGGCTCCTTTTGACCTTTTGACCCCAGACTTCAAAAACGTGGCCACAGGCCAGCTGTGTCTACGCACCTTAAGCCACAAATGTACCCATCCATCCCACAAAAAGGCCTTTCAAGACACCCAAGGTCACCTTACAGAGCATATATGCTCTGTAAGGTGACCTTGGGTGTCTTGAAAGGCGCCTCTAAATTAAATGTATTATTATTATTATATTATACGGTATGACTTCTAGATGTCACGTCCGCTCGCGACACTGGACTTGCGAGGCATCGACGCGGACTTCCATTCACATAGCCAAAAACAAGACAATAGATCTATGGCTAGATCAAAACATCAAGACATACAATTCAGATTAAGATTAAGCAGCTACCCTTTTTTCTTTTGCGGTTTGCCTGAGCAGCGCACCTGCATTTAATAGCCTATATCCGTGAATTGTCACAATTTCTCAGAATCAAAGGTGAAAGTAGAAACGGGTGGCCTAAAGCTGTCATATTGTTCACAATTTTTAACAATAAATGTACTGTACGGAGCTCCTTAAGGGACATTAGGGAGAACGCTCCTGCACAGAACCTTAGTTTGGAAGTCGTGCTGGTGACACGACAAATACTTCCAATTGAAATACATGGGTTTGAAATTTGTGCTTTAAAACACGAAAATTTTGAAAATACGTGATCCTGAACACGTTTCAATAGATTAAATAACGTGACAGTGTCACGACTTTTCGTGAGACCGGGTTGCTATGCTACAAACTACCTATGCTACCAACTACCTATGCTACCAACCATCTATTCTTCCAACAACCTATGATACAAATTACCAATGCTACCAACTGCCTATGCTACCGACTACCTATGCTACCAACTACCTATGCTACCAACTACCAATGCTACCAACTACCTAGGCTACCAACTACTTATGCTACAAACTACCAACTACCAACTTACTTTGCTACCAACGCCTTTGTTGCCCTCAAACCTCAGACCAGCGATCAGCGGTGTCATGTGTTAAAATATGTTAAAAGTGTGCCTCGTGACAAACAGGCTGCAGTATGTAGGCAATAATTGCGCCCGATTTTTGACTGGGGTGACAAATTCACCACCGGCAGCCCTGTCTGGGGGCAAAACATGTTGTTTTAACAGGTATATATGTTGGAAGAGGTGTGGTGGGTGATATTGAGACAGTCGGTGTGCGCAGACCAAGCTCCAGTCTTTCTTTGATACTCTGCATGTTTCTTCTGTCTCTCTCTCTCTCTCTCTCTCTCTCTCTCTCTCTCTCTCTCTCTCTCTCTCTCTGTCTCTGTCTCTGTCTCTGTCTCTGTCTCTCTCTGTCTCTTCTCTATATTCCCTCTCTGCAGCACACTTGTTGAGAAGCTGTCATCTCCCTCTCAGTCTCTCGGTGTCTCTGCGTCTCTCGCTCTCTGTGCTCTGTCTGTCTGTGCTCTGTCATCTTTCCAGTGTGGCTGCAGGGGTGGATCAAAGCCGGGGTAGAGGCAGAGGGAGATAGAGAGGGAGGAGGGGAGAGGATGAGGATTGGGAGGGGGGGGGGGGGGGGGGAGTTTTTCGGGGGTGTATCTTTTTTCTCTCCCTTTTTTTTCGGTCGGGGTGAACGAGAGGACAGGGTAGCTCTGTGACACACATACAAAAAAAAATGCTCCAAAAGGAAAGCGATAAGAGGGGGGCGGCGGGGGAGAGCAGCAGTGGTTCAAAACCGAGTCAAGCTGCTTCCCTTTCAACTCCTGCCGAGGGGCGGCGTGCGGACCACGGCGGGCGACGCGGTCGGGAGCCCCGCGGTGGGCTGCTCCGTTCACACCGACGGAGACGGGAGGGGAGACGGCGGCGGGGGGGGGGGGGTGTAATCCGAATGTCTTTACCATCGCCCCGGTTTTAAACAGTGGTCTTACTGGGCTGACTGAGAGGGCAAACCCTTTTGATCCCAATGTTCATCCCGGGAGGAAACGGGTAACACGGCAGAGCAGCAGGTTTTCCCCGGGGGGGAGTCGGCGTCGGAGCTCATCCCCATTCTGTCATTTTCTCAGAGGCCTCGCGTGTCATTATCTGCTTATGCAAGGGGATGCTATATAAAGCGAGTTCCACGTGAAAACATAACCTTTCAGGAGGTGCATATTGTGTGTAGTTGTTGTTTTTGGCCACCAGGTGACAGCGTTGGATGAGGTGACCGCACACGGTGGAAAATCCTGGGATGTCTCAATCGCTTCCAATGTGAAAGTCACTGCTAGTCGGCTCTGCAGTAAAACTTTGAGTTGCAAGCCAAGACTGCATTCAGCGTTTTGGATGTGCATCTCTCTACGTACTTTCTAGCGCAGGAGTCATGCATCGGAATACTGAGAAGGCTGTTTTAGGGCACACAGTGCTTGATACTGCAGGCCTCATACACTCATTAATTAAAAGTTTTAATTAATGAGTGTATGAGGCCTGCAGTATGATGCATGTAAAACCTATTTCTTAGGATAGGTTTTAATTTAAAACCTATCCTAAGAAATAGGTTTTACATGCATCATGAAGTCGTTGTTTTTTGACCTTGAATCAATCTAGCAAGATAAAAGGGCCACGCTGAGAAATTGGTGGTTATCGTTTACAGCTTTCCTATATCATTTAGGAAAATAATTATAGTAAAAAAAATATATAGCCTATATATTTTTTATTATAATTATTTTCCTAAATTATGTAGTGTATAATATATATATATATTATAATTATTCACTAACTAGTAAAAAAAATATATAGCCTATATATTTTTTATTATAATTATTTTCCTAAATGATGTAGTGTATAATATATATATATATATATATATATATATATATATATATATATAATAATAATTATTCACTAACTCAAAAAAGCATTACAAATACTGCACATAACAAAATAAAAACTGATGTGACTTTTATATTGGTCCTTTTATGTACTAATATAACTATCAGAATCTAAATAAAAAAGGGATTCTAACTCCCTTTGCTTTTCATACGATATAAAAAATGTATTGAGAATACAAATTGAAAAAAGAGAATGCATTTATCCAACTATTCCCATGAAAGATGATCAAAAAGGGAAACTTGAAGGAAGGCTGTACACCTTCCAGAAAGCCTGGTTACAGGGCAGACTGTATTGTCATTTACATTAACATTTGACATTTTATGGGATTGCGCTGACCCTTTTATCAATAGCGAATTACAACCATTCATTCTCACATTCACACACCGATGGCGGAGTCCACACAGGGCGACATGTAACCCATGTAACCCTTTTCCATCTTCATCAGGAAACACCGATTCTTCTGAATATAACCTACTTCCCACCACCTCCACCGCGAAACGTCATTTGACCTTTTCACCTCCGTTCTCGAAGGAAAAAAATCAAGAAAGAAAAATACACTGCATATAATCGGCCCGACACATATGCGAATTTCCCCACTCTCAGCACTAAGTGAAGTGAAGGAGCGAGCGCTGGGATAGAACTTTCCAGACGTTAGAGGGAAGGCATCCCGGTAGCTATCGGGGTGCTGCTGCGGCAGCGAAGGATTAGCCCCCAGCCCTCCCTGGGCGCTTCTCCGCGGCTACCCCTCTAATTGTTGGTGCCGTATAGAGCTGTCACTGCTCCTGTGACACTCACACACACACACACTCACAGGAACGCCCGCATGCATGCACACACACACACACACACACACACACACACACACACACACACACACACACACACACACACACACACACACACACACACACACACACACACACACACACACACACACACACGCACAGATACACCTACACACACAGCCACCCACTCCATAGGCATCGATGCTATAACCACAGTGTATATTGCAATGCATCATTTAAATGGCTTGACCTTGGTGAGATATATGTATATTTTTTTACACAGTCTATTTAGTTACATGTCTTCTGCGGAGGGTCCAGTATGCACCCTGTTGTTGAGAATGTGGCCGCACCATGGTGACTGAATGATTAATCATTCTAAATGACCCCGTCAGATATGCATCATTACATATTTTTTGGATATGAGTCTTTGGCTGTGTATCAATTGCACCGAGAATTCCTGTAACCTTAATACTTGCTAACACTACTTACTAAACCTTAATACGTACAAACACTACTTGCTAAACCATAATACTTACTAACTCCTTGTTAGGTACATGTGAAAATGCATCACGTGTAACACGATTGGTGTAATATATTTTAAAGGGGAGGGATTCTAATTAAGTATGCTAGATGTTTGCGCGAAAACCCAAATTTTCCAATAAAGTTGATATTAGAATGACAAATCCATGTAAATATGCTGTACTTTTGTTTATTCTGTGCTAAATAACCTCCTTGTGTCGCGAAGTCCTATGGGACATGCTGCACCGACCAAGGGACCAACCCAAGCTTCCTTGAAGTATTGCTAGTTAGGATTTTTCCTATGCTTCCTAATAAATGGGACAGTCCTACAGTGCAATATTACCTGCGTGTATGTGTGTGTGTGTGTGTGTGTGCGTGTGTGTGTGTTTGTGTGTGTGCGTGTGTGTGTGCGTGTGTGTGGGTGTGTGTGTATGTGTGAGTGTGTGGGGGTGTTTGTGTGTGTACGTGTGTGTGTGCGTGCGTCCCCTGTGATTGCAAATTAGGCCAGAGTATGACACAGAGTAACCCCCAGGAGCAGCGGTGGTAGCTGAAGGTTAAGGAGGAGGCCGGTCATTAACACCACCTACCCTCCCAGCCCCGCACTTTATCTTCATTGCCTTTCAAAGTCTGCAAGAAAGACTCGGAAGCGATCACTCGATACCATCTAATTATTTGAAGTCACAACGTGTTATTGTCCATCCTCTCTTTGTCCTTGTTGGTTCAATATTTACTCCTGTGTACCTTGTTGTGGAACCTTGTTGTGTTACATTGTTGTGGTACCTACCTTAATGTTGTATATTGATGTGGTATTTTGTTGTGGTACCTTGATGTACCTTGTTGTGCCTTGTTGTGGTACCTTGTTGTTGTATCTTATTGTTGTACCTTGTTGTGGTACCTTGTTGTTGTACCTTGTTGTGCCTTGTTGTGGTACCTTGTTGTTGTAACTTGTTGTGCTACCTTGTTGTTGTACCTTGTTGTTTTACCTTGTTATGGTTCCTGTTTGTGGTACCTTTTTATTGTACCTTGTTGTTGTACTGTGGCAACCCCACGCCATTGGCCAGGGGCCAGCCGCGTCAGCACCCTCCCCGTGGACGGGTGGTGGAAGGAAGATACCTCCCCCTCCACCCAGCTGCACTAGAGGGAGCATCAAGCGGGCCCAGGCAATCAAGAACATTGGGGGCACCTGGGGGACGGGGCGAGAGAGGAGCTTTAAGGGATGGGGAGGAAGCAGACGGGATAGAGGGCTGACCGGGAAGAGACGTGTTGTTGACCCGAAATTACTAAACAGAACGTTTTCCCCCCAAGGAGTGAGCCGGAGGCGTCGGGTGCTGTTTCCCCGCCGACCCCGAGGAAGGGCTGGGCCCCGTTTCCCGATATCGATGGATCTTCGCTCGTAAGATGGTTCGAAAAGATGGATCTTTCGAAACTCCTCTTAACGTGAACGCGCATTCGCTGCACTCACGACGATCGTAGGATTGTACCTGTCCACTGACATGGTGCTGAAACGGGCTATGACGCAGGGGGAGACGCAGGAATGTCTGAGGAAAATGGGGTTAAAAAGGGTTAAAATATCTCCCCATCAAGGCCAACCGCAGAGTAGCCTACGAAAAGAATAGATTGCAATAATATGAATGCTAAAGATATTAAAACACAATTGATTAAGCCTAGGCCGACATATATATCAGTCCTAATCCTGAGCGCACGATCGGGAGGTGGAAGTTGCGCTTTAGATGCCTTCACAAGTCCAGTGGAGGGCTCCAGTTTTCGCCGGCCAAGTCATGCGCTGTGATATGTGTGACAGCTATGTTGCACAAAATTGTAGCTAAGGCTGGGGTAGCTTTGGTTGAACCGGAGGACATTGAGGACGATGACGACGAGGAAGATCGGTGTGAGGACGGCCTCCCTCATAACTACGTGGCTGGTTTTCATGCATGTCGAAGAGTGATTGAGACTTTTTTTTAACCCCCTCCACCCTCCCACATGTCACTAAACATTCCCGTCAACGTGACCAATCCCCACCATATCCCAGCCTTTTGCCTGCTCCTTTGCATTTTTTTAAAATATTTTTATAATTAATATTTGTATTATTATTTTTTATTATTATTATTATTTTAATTTTTTTTACATTATTTTATGCTACGTTTTATGAGTAGCCTATGTCAGTTTGCACAAATCCCCCCCACTTTCTCTCACACATTTTAAGTGCCCAGCCTGCTCAAACATTTCCTGGACTGTCTCTCAAACTAAGAACATAATGGCCCACATTAGGCTCAGACGCACGTGATACACCATTACCAATGTGTTATAATAAAACGCATCCAATACTAGGAATGTCCACTGGTTACGCCACTGAGGCTATAGTAGGCTAACGAGGCTCTTAGCGTCCTACGAGTACCCTGGAGCACTCGTTAGCTACTCGTGACTCGTGAGCGTTTTTAAGACGTTCGTTACCAAAGATGCTTTCGGGAAACGGTGTGAAAACTGTACGATGCTCGTACGACCCACTCTGCGATCCACTTAGGCTAAAGATGCTTTCGGGAAACGGGGCCCTGGACCAGGAGGTCCCGCACCCTTATTCCCGATTACGGAAGAACCTTAGTTTGTGTATGATTTCCCTTTTTGTGACTGGACTTAAAATAAAACCTGTTGCACCGCAACCCTGCTTCATTCGTTAATTCCCGAATCCCCGCCGCCGACGAAAGGGGTTGCCACAGTACCTACCTTATTGTGATACCTTGTTGTGGTACAACCCAGTCGCCAAGAAAAAACGTTGACGGTGTACGTTTCCATGAACACTGGATACGTAGCATTTCAACGTAAAATAGCGTGTTATACCTACAGTATCCACGTGTGCCGCTGTGGAGGCAGGTTTCAGGGTTTGGGTTTCACGGGTTTCGCGGCAAATTGTGGACACGATTGTTGAGGGGGGGGAGGTAGACTGTTGTTGACCGGGTAGGGGGGGGGGGGCGGAGACACGTTTGTTGAGGGGGGGGACGGGACACGTTTGCAGGGGGGGGGAACACGTTTGTCGAGGGGGGGGGGGGGGGGGGGACACGTTTCTAATAATTATTATAAACACGTTTAACGGTGAATCGGTCCTAAAATATTGCATTTCCCATTCAGATAATAAAGATTAATAAAGATCATACACATTCACTGACTGAAGATTATGTCAGGAAAATGTACATTTCTCGCTAGAAATGTCATTAGAAACGCGTTTAATGGTGTATCTGTCCTAAAATATTGCATTTTCCATTCAGATAATAAAGATTAATATAGGCTATGTAACAATTTCACCAAATGCTAGGAGAACGTATGGCCCCCTGTTGGTGCTATTCCCCCATTCATTTCGAATGGAGAAGAAAACGTTTTCGGGGTCAGGCTTTGCTCCAAGGCAGAGGGGAATGTAAAATGAAAAAATATATATATTGTGGCGACCACGGCTGTGGACGCCGTGTTCCGGAGCCGCGGGGGATTCTGGGAATTGGGGTTGTCAGTTGACAAAAGGGGCTTTTGTTAACTTGTTTTGTTGTTAGGATTAAGCGGGTTTAATGGGTTCGGGATGTTATGTGGTTGTGTGTTGTTCTATTAACATGTTCATTGTTCGTGTGTTTATTGTTGTCGACACCGTCACCGAGAGTGACGTGACCATCGTTTCGTGCAGGTGTTCCGTGTTGAAGTCTCGTTCAATAAAAACCAACTCTCGTTGTCGAGCGTTAAATAAAAACCAACTCTCGTTGTCGAGCGTGTCCCCCCCCCTCAACAAACGTGTCCCCTCCCCCTCGACAAACGTGTTCCCCCCCCCCTGCAAATGTGTCCCCCCCCCCCCCCCCCCCCCTCAACAAACGTGTCTCCGCCCCCCCCCCCCCCCCCCCCTCAACTAACGTGTTCCCCCCCCCCCCCTCAACAAACGTGTCTCCCCCCCCCCCTCCCCGGTCAACAACAGTCTACCTCCCCCCCCCCTCAACAATCTTGTCCACAATTTGCCGCGAAACCCGTGAAACCCAAACCCCTAAACCCGCCTCCACAGCGGCACGCGTGGATACTGTAGGTATGACACGCTATTTTTCGTTGAAATGCTACGTATCCAGTGTTCATGGAAACGTACACCGTCAACGTTTTTTCTTGGCGACTGGGTTGTGTGGTACCTTGTTGTTGTAACTTGTTGTTCCTTGTTGAGGTACCTTGTTGTGGTAACTTGTTGTGCCTTGTTGAGGTACCTTGTTGTGGTACCTTGTTGTGCTACCTTGTTGTTGTACCGTGTTGTTGTACCGTGTTGTTGTACCTTGTTGTTGTACCTACCTTATTGTGTTACCTTGTTGTGGTACCTTGTTTTAGCACGTGCCAAGCTTCGCTGCGTCTTCACTGATGCCCTTATCACTCACTCTGTGAATGGAGCTTATGGTGTGTTCAAGATGCCTTGTACACCACCCGCAGGAGTTGCAAAGTGAAGCATTTGATGGAGGAACGGCCCCCTTTTGGTCGGTACCACTCGGGATTCTGAGAGTATACTGTATACCGAGTATACAGGGAGGCTGACCATACGGCTAGGGCGACCAGGGCCCCGTTTCCCGATAACGATGGATCCACGCTCGTACGATCATTCTCACGATGAATCTTGCGATCCATCGTAAATTTCTCGAGCGTTTCCCGAAACTCCTCTTAACATGAACGCGCGTTCATTGCACTCACAACGTCCGTAGGATTGTAACTGTCTACTGACACGGTGCTGAAATGGGCTCCGTGGGAGGGGGAGATGCAGAAATGTCACCGGAAAATGTGGTAAAAAAGCGTTAAAATATCTCCCCATCAAGGCCAACAGCAGAGTAGCTTACGAAAAAAATAGACTGCAATAATATGAATGCTAAAGATATTAAAACACAATTGATTAGGCCTAGGCCAATATCAGTCCTAATCCTGCATGCCCTGTGCGTACATTTTTTGCGCACACAGAATTTACCCCCCTAAAATAATTCCATATTACAAAAATCAGAAATAGCTTGTGTGACAACTACATTTATCTTAATGTGCTGATTTCTGAAACATGCTTTGCGCAGCAAAGAGCCGACTTTATCTGATTCCGGTTTAATTGATTGGCGCGCACTCTCTGGTCTAGAATATTTGTAGACATTAAAAATGCAACGTTCCATTCATTCATTATCATTCAAACGCAGAGGCTAGGCATTGACACACGGCTATTGCTGACCCGATTAGGAGAGGTTGGTCTAGATCCTGTTCTCGGCAGCCAGTCAGTTTCGTTCTCAGTGGGTGCTGGTCTCCGCCAGTTTGTGATATACATGGACAGGATATCGAGGCGTAGTCGTGGTGGGGAGGGGTTGCAGTTCGGTGGTCTGAGGATCTCGTCACTGCTTTTTGCAGATGATGTGGTCCTCATTGGATCATCGGCCTGTGACCTTCAGCACTCACTGGATCGGCTGGCGGCCGAGTGTGAATCGGCTGGGATGAGGATCAGCACCGCTAAATCTGAGGCCATGACTCTTAGCAGGAAACCGGTGGATTGCTTACTCCGGGTAGGAAATGAGTCCTTAGCCCAAGTGAAGGAGTTCAAGTACCTCGGGGTCTTGTTCGCGAGTGAGGGTACTATGGAGCGTGAGATTGGCCGGAGAATCGGAGCAGCGGGGGCGGTATTGCGTTCGCTTTACCGCACCGTTGTAACGAAAAGAGAGCTGAGCCGCAAGGCAAAGCTCTCGATCTACCGGTCGATCTTCGTTCCTATCCTCACCTATGGTCATGAGGGCTGGGTGATGACCGAAAGGACGAGATCGCGGGTACAAGCGGCCGAGATGAGTTTTCTCAGAAGGGTGGCTGGCGTCTCCCTTAGGGATAGGGTGAGAAGCTCAGCCATCCGTGAGGAACTCGGATTAGAGCCGCTGCTCCTTTACTTAGAAAGGAGTCAGCTGAGGTGGTTCGGGCATCTGGTAAGGATGCCCACTGGGCGCCTTCCTTGGGAGGTGTTTCAGGCACGTCCAGTGGGGAGGAGACCTCGGGGAAGACCCAGGACTAGGTGGAGAGATTATATCTCAACACTGGCCTGGGAACGCCTCGGGATCCCCCCGTCAGAGCTGGTCAATGTGGCCCGGGAAAGGGAAGTCTGGGGCCCCCTGCTTGAGCTGCTCCCCCCGCGACCCGACCCCGGATAAGCGGATGAGGATGAGGATGATGAGGTCTAGATCCTGCCCATATTGTTGGGCAGGAAGATGTAGGCTATAGCCTAGGTCTTTTTATACTGCCAAGCAGGTTTGGGCACCTTCTTATCTCAAGTTTCCTGTGTAAAACCGAGGGGGTCAAACAGTGTCGGCGCCAAGGGGGGGCATTTGGGGGCCGTGCCCCCCCTAGCGGTCATTAATGCCCCTCCTACCACAGGTCATTATTTTATTTATTTTCCCGATAATGATTGGCGTTCTATACATTATCCCTTACTTATTACACGGGTCTTCTCAATGCTGTGGAACGCTCCGTTCACTTGCATGGGTCCTTCACAACTTCGGGCCAAGTATGACCGCTGTCAAGGAAAACAAAGGATTTTTTTGTCTCTCATGACGTCTTTGGTATCACTCCGCAAGTATTCCGTAACTTGTCAACCCCAGAGTCTTCGGTTGCTTAGCAACGTCTTTGGCTGACTATTTCTATAAGGCCTACTAAGCAGGTACATTTTGATTAATGTTTGCTTTGTCTATCTATTGGTGTTTAATAGGCTTGTATACGTATGGCATTGTGTCATTTCTGCCTGGTGCGTGGCTTGTTCGATAGGCTACTTTCTGCCACAATGCGTGCCTTCTGTCAGCGGTCCTGTTCTGTTATATGTTGTCAGGGGTGTTTTTGATTATTGTGGAGGCTGTTCTCTAAGGTTTATAAACAGTGCCAAGCCTACTTAATGTTTTTTTGGAGGGTCATAAACTGTTGATGTGAATAAACTATTCATGACATAGCAGAGGTGGTTAAACTGCATTTATTTGCGTTTAGCATCCACGGCAGCCCTCCCCCTTTTTTTGTGTTAAAATATTTCACAAACGGCAGTGCCCCCCCGCTGGCGACCCATGCCCCTCCAGTAGATCTGCTCTGGAGCCGACTCTGGGGTCAAATCCCCCGTTCGTCAAGACGCGGGCTTTCTTGCTTCACTCGAGAAGGCGGGGCTGCGCACAGAGTCTAGACCTCTTTAGAATAATTTGTATTATTGCAAACTCCCAAATGTTTTAATTTTTTTTTAATAGTTAACGCGTTAACCATTTTCAGGGATGTTCGTTACTGTCTAGACACGATTCAAAAGAAAGCGAACTTCATCACAGCCTCACCAAGGCGCCTACAGTGCTTAATGCAAACAACAAAAAACGGCTGCAGAAATTCTCAGACACCCACTGGTCTCAGCATGATTCATGTCTACAGTAGCCTATGTCTTCTGCCATTGATCAATATGAGGGCATTTTAACCACGATGGTTGAATTAACACCAGAGAGAGACAGCAAGCGCAGCTCGAAAGCGACCTCCCACACAAGAGCAATGGAATCATTTGATTTTATTATATGCCTTTGATCGGTACATTTCGGCTGCGCAGGTATTTCTGGAATTTTAAATTGCTGCAATAAATTATGTTGTTGTTGACTTCTAACATGTCTCTATCTTTGCGGTTTAAATCTAACAGTAGTCTATGAGTAATATGTTGATAGTAACCACTGCTTTTGGTTGCGAAATTGCGCCAGCTGGGCATTTTTCGGGAAACACTGTGAAAACTGTACGATGCTCATACAACGCACTTCACGATCCGCTTAGGCTAACGATGCTTTCGGGAAATGGGGCCCAGATGTCCCGCTTTGTGTGGGACATTTCCATTACTTTGTACACGCCCTGCAAATTGAGACGATGTCCCGCATTGTTATTGACAGTCAGACTCAATTTTTTTAAATGCGTGTTTCATAATCTGCCATTTATCAAATAGCTGTGTAAAGAGAAAGCAGTGAGGGCTGTCAACAGGGAACGGGCGGGCTGTTTAATAATGGCAATGAAACTGGGACGCGGACGCAGGTTAAGGTCACATCCACCAATAAGAAACAATGCAAAGGCAATCCTAGGCGATCGCCCCCCAATCTTCAATCTTTTCCCCACATCTGGTGAATTGGGATCTGGTCACCCTACATACGACTAGAGAAACAAAAATGGCTGCGCCCTTAAAGAGATTAATTTTCTTTGTATTTGTACCACATAGGTCCTATTAATGTCAATTTTGAATGCTCTTACACACTTGATTACGTTGCTACTTTATTCCGGTCACAAATGTATGCATTGCACGGTCTTGCTGTGCGTGCAATACAATATAAAGTAGTTTTGTTTGTTTTCGAGCTGGTTTGCTAAAGAGGCTAATGTAGCTAACAATAACAATGACAAATGGGAATGCTATAAGTGCTGCAAGCCAGGAATTTATGTCACAAGAGCAACTCGTGCGGGTGGTGTACGATGGAACAAACCATTTGGTGTTACTGCTGTAAATCGAATCAAGCAATTTTTCATTATTAATAAATTATTCTCTTCTGACTTCATCCATTTATTCTCTTGAGCCCACTGCCTGCTGATATTTGCTCCAATTGTGTCTATATCTTGGTGTGTGTGTGTGCAACCCAGTCGCCAAGAAAAAACGTTGACAGTGTACGTTTCCATGAACACTGGATACGTAGCATTTCAACGTAAAAAATAGCGTGTTATACCTACAGTATCCACGCGTGCCGCTGTGGAGGCGGGTTTCGGGGTTTGGGTTTCACGGCTTTCGCTGCAAATTGTGGACACGATTGTTTAGGGGGGGGGGGGGGGGGAGGTAGACTGTTGTTGACCGGGGAGGGGGGGGGGACACGTTTGTTGAGGGGGGGGACGACACGATTGTAGGGGGGGGGGGGGGGGGTGGAACACGTTAGTTGAAGGGGGGGGTGGGGACACGTTTGTTGAGGGGGGGGGGGAGACACGTTTGTAGGGGGGGGGGGCACGCTCGACAACGAGAGTTGGTTTTTATTGAACGCTCGACAACGAGAGTTGGTTTTTATTGAACGAGACTTCAACACGGAACAGCTGCACGAAACGATGGTCACGTCACTCTCGGTGACGGTGTCGACAACAATGAACACACGAACAATGTTAATAGAACAACACACAACCACATAACATCCCGAACCCATTAACCCCACTTAATCCTAACAACAAAACAAGTTAACAAAAGCCCCATTTGTCAACTGACAACCCCAATTCCCAGAATCCCCCGCGGCTCCGGAACACGGCGTAGTTTATATTAATCTTTATTATCTGAATGGGAAATGCAATATTTTAGGACCGATTCACCGTTAAACGCGTTTCTAATGACATTTCTAGCGAGAAATGTACATTTTCCTTACATAATCTTCAATCAGTGAATGTGTATGATCTTTATTAATCTTTATTATCTGAATGGGAAATGCAATATTTTAGGACCGATTCACCGTTAAACGTGTTTCTAATAACATTTCTAGCGAGAAATATACTCTTTACTTGCATAATCTTCAGTCAGTGTCTGATCTTTAGTGTTATAGTTATTAGGATTTGATCGGCTAGCTCGCATGTTTCAACGACGTCAGGTTGTGGTCTGCTTTCGCTATAGCAGCTCACGTGCTTCCTGTGTTTGTGTTATTAAACTGTTACTTTATGTAACTTTTAATGATATCATCTTGTTAGAAACACGTATATCTGAGAGCCAACCCAGTCGCCAAAAGCATACGTTGACAGTGTACGTTTCGTGAACACTGGATTACGTCGCATTTCAACATAAAATAGCGTGTTATACACACACACACACACACACACACACACACACACACACACACACACACACACACACACACACACACACACACACACACACACACACACACACACACACGCGCGCGCGCACACGGTGCATTTCGCTGCTAAAACAACAACAAAAAAATATTCCCTCAAATATTATTACTAAAGAACCGTTTTCCAAAGAACGAAATGTAAACCAATGCATTCTGAATGGGAGTGTTTCTCCGATTTTTCCATGCTACACAGAACGAAATGTAAACCCATGCAAATAAAGACTTCATGGTCATAATAATTTAAATATCATTAATCTCCTGAGTGTGTTGGGTGGTATTCTATTTTTTTCGACGGGGCTGGTGCCGTCTCCTTTTGACCTTTTGACCCCAGACTTCTGGGGGAATAGCTGAATCAATTCATTAGTCAATCAGAAGCATGTAAATATCTTCCCGGTGGCGTAGGACGAACAAGGTGTCCTTCAACATCTATGCTTCCAGGCGATTACAACGGTGCCACACATGAGCATATTCGAACATGTCTAATGGTAGTAATTAGCTGTCGAAATTGGAGGCCTTAATCAATAATGAGCAGCTATTGATTTGCTTCCCGATAAAAAATTGTGACAAATGACATGTTATTTTGCATCTACACGTTGAGATGAGTCCAATGACACCAAGCATGACACTCTAGCTAATGGTAACATGTATTTTACATGGTACACCTAGGTCTAGGACATGATCTCGGTGTAGCAAGAGGGCGAGCTTGATCTCATTGGACTCAGCATAACGTGTAGATGCTAATTAACATGTAATTTGTCAAAAATCTCCATCGGGAAGCAAATCTATGGCTGGTCATTATTGATAAAGGCCTCCAAAATCGACAGCTAATTACTACCCCGAAACATATTCAAATATGATCATGTGTGGCACTGTTGCAATCGTCTCGAAACGTAGATGACAAAGGACACCTTGTTTGCCCTGTTGCACGACCGGGAAGATATTTTCATACTTCTAATGGATTGATTCATATTTTAAGGTTCTCGGAGTGAGACTTTAAGCGGCTGCAGCAGAAGTGTTGAGACGAAAGATGATATCAAGACATTAATAGAATATTCCCATTCACATTATGATTCTTCGTCATAACATCCAACCAAACATCCTTTACATTCACCGAGCGAAGATTATGAAAGTCCAGGCCCCCCCTTCCTGCACTCGGGGTCCGACCGGGCCAAGTTTCGGTGCGGGGGTCCGAGTTAGGCCCTAGAATATGGTATTCAAATTTCAGGGCGGTAGGACCTTCCTATCTCAAAAACTGTTTTTCCACCACATTCTGAACCATTAGGTCTCGCAGGCAACACTTCTGAAGGGGCTTTGTCCAAATGACAGTCCATTTGGGAAAACTTTTTTTCTCTATGGGCTAGAACTACAAATCTTGGATATGTCGTTCTTGGGGCCCCGGGAAATGTGTGTAAACATTTTAGCATCACTAGCTATCTCGAAAAGGCCGGAAAAGGGGCGTGACCTCCAACAGTACAGTCAATGTACATAAGACAGAGGTTAGTTTCTAGGCCCCATTTTTTGCGGGATGGAGGTGTACATTTGTGGCTTAATGTGTGTAGACACAGCTGGCCCGTGACCACGTCTTTGAAGTCTGGGGTCAAAAGGTCAAAAGGAGCCGGCACCACGCCGCTTATGAGATAACAAAAAGTGAATCTGTATTTCTCTCATAACATTTTGTCATTATTGAAGAGAGGCCTGATTCTCAGATATGCATGTTGGACTGTTAGGGTATAGGTCTGGGAAGAACTTCAGGCCAAAATCTTGCAAGCGAGCCGCTGGGTGCAGGTGCAACGAGATGGAGCACTTGCTGAGTTATTTCCTGTAGGGCTGGAGCCACAGGTTGAAGCGTATGCGTCCTTTGAAACCCCCTTTGATATATAAGAGACCCCAAGGTACAGTTTACTTAAATGTTCTCGCCTCAGTCACCTATTGCATCACTTCCTTTAGGGCTTCGGCCTCCTAATTGATCATTGTAGTATAATTGAATGCCCTCTTTCATATTATATGATACTTCCACATCTGGGACGTGGCAACAACTCTCCAAATCCATATGGGGAGGGGGGGGGGGATGCTTTTGGACTGTAGGGGTGTACACTAGACATAAATAGGAAGCAAACTCAGGAGAAGGAATGACCTCTCACAAATATTTATTGAATAAATTGTTTCAAATAACCCTGCCTCGTTAAATCAATGAACTTGGTGTTTTGCTTTCAAAAATAGGTTATAGAAGAAGTCTAAACTGCAGAAAATAAAAACATCCAAGATGCCTTTCAAGGATACCTCGGAATATCCGTCTATTTTTTAACCGTCGGACCCCAGTTTACGACAAAAACAACACAATTTACGGCAGCTCCTTTGCCGCGTGGTTTTTAGAGCCATGTAAGGATTAGAGGGGGCGGTCGATAGCAACCACCATAGCAACCATGACGGTCAAGTGACTGGATGCAGCCCCGTTGAAAAAAATAGAATACCACCCAACACACTCAGGAGATTAATGATATTTAAATTATTATGACCATGAAGTCTTTATTTGCATGGGTTTACATTTCGTTCTGTGTAGCATGGAAAAATCGGAGAAACACTCCCATTCAGAATGCATTGGTTTACATTTCGTTCTTTGGAAAACGGTTCTTTAGTAATAATATTTGAGGGAATATTTTTTTGTTGTTGTTTTAGCAGCGAAATGCACCGTGTGCGTGTGTGTGTGTGTGTGTGTGTGTGTGTGTGTGTCTGTCTGTCTGTCTGTCTGTCTGTCTGTCTGTCTGTCTGTCTGTCTGTCTGTCTGTCTGTCTGTCTGTGTGTCTGTGTGCGTGTGTGTGTGTGTGTATAACACCCTATTTTATGTTGAAATGCGACGTAATCCAGTGTTCACGAAACGTACACTGTCAATGTATGCTTTTGGCGACTGGGTTGGCTCTCAGATATACGTGTTTCTAACAAGATGATATCATTAAAAGTTACATAAAGTAACAGTTTAATAACACAAACGCAGGAAGCACGTGAGCTGCTAGTTTAGCGAAAGCAGCCTAACAACCTGACGTCGTTGAAACATGCGAGCGAGACGATCAAATCCTAATAACTATAAAACTAAAGATCAGACACAATCACTGACTGAAGATTATGCAAGTAAAAAGTATATTTCTCGCTAGAAATGTTATTAGAAAGACGTTTAACGGTGAATTGGTCCTAAAATATTGCATTTCCCATTCAGATAATAAAGATTAATAAAGATCATACACATTCACTGACTGAAGATTATGTAAGGAAAATGTACATTTCTCGCTAGAAATGTCATTAGAAACGCGTTTAATGGTGTATCTGTCCTAAAATATTGCATTTCCCATTCAGATAATAAAGATTATTATAAGCTACGCCGTGTTCCGGAGCCGCGGGGGATTCTGGGAATTGGGGTTGTCAGTTGACAAATGGGGCTTTTGTTAACTTGTTTTGTTGTTAGGATTAAGTGGGGTTAATGGGTTCGGGATGTTATGTGGTTGTGTGTTGTTCTATTAACATTGTTCGTGTGTTCATTGTTGTCGACACCGTCACCGAGAGTGACGTGACCATCGTTTCGTGCAGCTGTTCCGTGTTGAAGTCTCGTCCAATAAAAACCAACTCTCGTTGTCGAGCGTTCAATAAAAACCAACTCTCGTTGTCGAGCGTGCCCCCCCCTACAAACGTGTCTCCCCCCCCCCCCCCCCCTCAACAAACGTGTCGTCCCCCCCCCCCCCTCAACAAACGTGTCTCCCCCCCCCCCCCCCCCCCTCCCCGGTCAACAACAGTCTACCTCCCCCCCCCCCTAAACAATCGTGTCCACAATTTGCCGCGAAAGCAGTGAAACCCAAACCCCGAAACCCGCCTCCACAGCGGCTCGCGTGGATACTGTAGGTATAACACGCTATTTTTTACGTTGAAGTGCTACGTATCCAGTGTTCATGGAAACGTACACTGTCAACGTTTTTTCTTGGCGACTGGGTTGGTGTGTGTGTGTGTGTGTGTGTGTGTGTGTGTGTGTGTGTGTGTGTGTGTGTGTGTGTGTGTGTGTGTGTGTGTGTGTGTGTGTGTTTTTGCGCGCGTGTGTGTGTGTGTGTTAGTGCATATGGGTGTGTTTGGTGGTCCTCAGGTCATGTCACTGTCTATTGTTCTTCACTCTTTCCTGTGTCACATGACAAGTGTGTGCAAAATAAATCCAAGACTGCACACTCAGTATTGACATCTGTGAGTGTGAGGGCAACGGCCCTGCCAAGGTCAGGGGAGAACCGCTTCAAATGTCTCTTCTGAGGAAAAAATGTAAAACCAGAGGGCCCCTCCCAGCATGACCCCAGTGGCAGCAGAATCAGAATTAGAGGGAGTGTAGACCAATGTCTGAGCTGGCAGGACATGGATCACTGTTGTTGGCTAAAGTTATGGCCAAAATTCTTGCATTAATCGTATTAAAGTATACTGTAAAGGTACGGCCACACTGAACGCGTTACGCGCGTTAAATTATGCGAATAACGCGCCTAACCTGACGCTTGATCATTGTGTGTCACAAAAATGGTTCAACGCGCCTAACGCGCCACGGCAACCACCATCACTGCGCTGTGTTTAGGAGTCCGAGGTAGGAAACCCAAACGCCGCCGTGTTTGGGTGCATGATAGAGTTTAGATCGGGTTAGATTAAATAATCTCGGATATAAATAACAATAATCGGGTTAAATAACTGGTGTGTCTGGTGTGTTTCCAGTATTCGTAGTGTTGATCAGCAGAGAAGGAGTCCGCCAAAGACGTTGAGGTTGCTTAGTAACCAAGACGCTGCCCATGCATGTGAATGGAGTGTTCCCTCTTCGTCATAACTATCAAACCAAACATCCTTGACATTCACAGAGCGAACATTATGAAAGTAAAATGCAAATTTCTCGCTAAAAATGTTTACATAAACACTTTTAAATGGCATAACTAAGTTACTATTTCCACCCAGAATAAAGAGTAAGATGTCCGCCATGTGCTTCTGTGCAAGCGTCACGCGTTATCCGCGTTAAAAGTTAAATTTTTTGAACTCTTCACCGTGCACACGCGAGCACGTTCACGAGGATTTGTGGCGCGACAAATTCGCTTGAGTTTAAATTCAACTGTGACGCGAATTTCGCGTGATGACAGCCAATCAGCGTTCAACAGCGTGACCACGTGTAACGTAACAGCCAATCAGCGTTCAACCATCAAACTCAGTGCAGTCTGGGGTGAACTGCAGCATGGAGGATAAAGTGATTGTTGCCGTTTGCGACTCCCGGAGCTCTATATATAATAGTATATAATATAAAATAATTGTATCTATAATATCACGGCCAAAAGCTCTGTGCGCCTCCGGATGGCCGTAGCGCGAGGAGCTCTCATAGGGATTGGGCTTCTCGGGGTTTGTTTTCTGGCGTTGCTATGGTTTCCGGTCTTGTGTGTTCCAACGGTTTATTAGGTAAAACTCAACAAAACTTGCAGAGTGATAGATTATGATTTGTGGCGCGACAAAACTTCAGCGACAACGCGAACGGGCTACAAATGTCGAGTTTGGTGTGAACGCACAGTAATGCCGCTTTAACGCGTGTAACGCGCCTAAACCAATGGTTCCCTATGCAAAAATGCAGTTTTTCAACACCTCTAACCGTGCGTTCACACCAAACGCGACATTTGTCGCCCGTTCACGTTGACGCCAAAGTTTTGTCGCGCCACAAATCATCTGTCGCTGTGCAAATTTGTCGCGCCACAACACGATAACCACCATTGCCTTGTCTTTACCTTTTGTGGAAGAGGGAGAGACGTCGGAGGACCCGACGCAGTCTATTCATAATATTGTAATGACCACGGAAGAGGCAGTGAATGAAATATTGATTAGACAGAGATTTATTAGATTGGCATACCTAATAAACCGTTGGAAACACACAAGACCGGAAACCATAGCAACGCCGGTAAACAAACCCCGAGAAGCTCAATCCCTATGAGAGCTCCCCATGTTTCAACTCGAGCAAATTTGTCGCGGTACAAATCCTCGTGAACGCGCTCACCTGTGCACGGCAAAAGTGTGGCACGACAAACCAAAAAAGGCGTTGTTTTTTTTTCTCGTGAAAAATTTGCCCGATACGCGTCTCTATGTTCACTTTGTATGGGATCTTGCCGCCCCGTTGCGTTTGGTGTGAACGCACAGTAACGCGCGTAACGCGCTCAGTGTGGCCGTACATTAAGGGGCAGCAGTAGCTGGAGGTAGAGCGGGTTGGCTAGTTCGATCCCCGGCTCCTCCTAGCTGTCGAGGTATCCCTGAGAAAGACGCCTCACCCCCACTGCTGCTGATGAGCTGGCTGTCGCCCTGCGTGGTTGACTTGTCCCCTGAATGTAAATGTAAATCTTATGGCATACTGCAAAACATGGCCCAAAACACACAAGGAAGGAGAACAAATTACGGTTTATTTAACCCTTCAAAATGGCAGTAGGATCCGCATCCCCATCGACAAGGAGGTTATGAAGGTGGATGCTCTTGCAGGTCTTCTTTTCAACCTGTATGTGATTAATTTGCTCAAACCACTCCCTGGAGCCCACTGTATGAAGAGTGTGGCTGTGTTCCCATTGGCCAGGGAACACAAGCTGGGAAGCACGGCGAGGTTGTCCAGAAGTTGGGAAGTTGGTCAGTTTCACTGACAGGGTAATTGCCAATTTTAAATCAATAATTAGGCCTATCCATCAGCCTGTCTGCTCAATACAGTGTACAGATGTCGCCAGTGAACTTGAACTGAGGATGTCTTTTGTCTTTTGGAGGATGTTTACTAGTTTCGTTGTCCTGTACCTAAATCCGGAACATCGTTGAATAGTTGGTCTGGTACAACAAAGAATTCCCTTATCCTAATTGGTAAAAACAGTTACAATCACTTACAATGATTTGCCGTGGATAAAATGTCACTCATGTCCTTCCAGAAATGTTTCAACCTTTAATTCTTCTCCTGTAATAAATGACACCAGATATTTCTAATTGATCTGAGTAATTGCAAGAAACCAGCCACACACACACACACACACACACACACACACACACACACACACACACACACACACACACACACACACACACACACACACACACACACACCCGTGGCAATGATAGGCTTGAGTAGTTTAAAAGATGTTGACGCATTTCATTTTCATGAATGTCCTGCTGTCGTCCAGGCCGGGGGACCTCTGGCCCAGCCTAATGAGGTCTGGACGCCGTCAAAGGATCGATCCGGGGACTCCTGGGACTAGGACGCCTCACAAACACACACACACGCACACACACACTAGGGTTGCTGCGGTATAGGCTAGGGTATTACCGGTGTCACGGGTGTAGAGGCCAACACCGATTACTCAGTGTTGCACACCGGCAACACCGAGTATTTCTTTTGTTTTTTTTTCAGTAATAAAAAAAAAATTCAGAAAAATGAATAATATAATTATAATTAAGAAAATTAAAATGTGTCGAATAGGCCACAGTTCTGCTCTGTGCGGAAGAGAATTGGCGCGCCGAGAATTGGCGGCCTTTCTTACAAGACCGGTAACCATAGCAACGCCGGTAAACAAACCCCGCGAAGCCCAATCCCTACGAGAGCTCCCCGCGCTACGGCCATCCGGAGGTGCACAGAGCTTTTGGCCGAGATATTATCTATAAAATGATATTATACTATTAAATATAGAACGTTATAAAACGTTACGGCAACCCTAACACACACACACACACACACACACCTCTCCAAGGTACGCCTCAGTTACACTGCTCCTTAAGTTTCTCCTTTGCAACCCGACAACCACTGGGTCATTCAACAATGTGTGTGTACAGTGCGCGCATGTTGGTGCATGCATATACAGGGAGGCCTCAGCACAATAAAAAGATGAGTCCATCTAACTGATGCTAGTGGTGTTTATCTTGTTTATCTCCAGGCTGTTGGCCCAGAGGCAGAGGGCGAGCCATATCACCCAGTATGCACTGATCCTGCGCTGCAAACCATTCCGTGTGCGACACACAACACACACGTGAACATTCACCGAGAGTGATGCACCTGGCCAATCATCCTCTTGTCCATCACTTGTATTGCACTCCCCCTCCCTACACACACAGACACACATTCATCCCCCATCCTCGCCTTTCTCTTTCTCTGTATCTTCGGTTCTTAGGCGAGTTGAAGACAAATTATCCACTTTTCAGGAGGCTTGTGCGAGTCCCTCAAACAAAGAGGTGTTGTTGTCTCTGCCTTTTGTGCGCCATATCAGCACATGGACGGCGTTGACGTTGGGATTCCCGCACTTTGCCCTGCTGTCGGCAACAGGTGCCTTTGCTCCGGGAGCTTGTCTCGTAGCACGGCTCTGTTGATATAGATGTAGCCTACTCAGGGACGCGGGAAGTGGGGGTGCTTAGGGTGCACCCCCCTGGCGGTCACTGGCTGTAACTGCAAGTGAAAACGTTTTCTGAACAAATCAATATTTTTTTTTTTAGAGTAGAATTTTATCATACAACATGATTTTTCATGAAATTATTGACATCCACCCTTTTTGTTATATTTATCATATTAGTATTTCATTTCAAGTGCAATGTGTCACAGAAAATAAGTATTTTCCAATTTTTTTGGCCCCAAGAAGGCAAAACTTCGCGATCAAAACACCAACCGGACATCCAATTCCCTGCATTCCGTATGTAATCTGTCCATAGCTGAATATGGTACTATGCTGATTTTACATAAGCATGTTGGTGTTCAACATCTGTTGTAGTGCAAAACATTCTAAAACTGGTGTAAAATGTTGCTGGCCATATTGTTGTCGGCATGTTGTTAGTGTGTGAAATTCAGCACAGTATCAGCCGAGTTGTCTCTAATCTCCACATTGTTTACTTGCTAACGTTTGTGAATAACAGTGGCTAGTTGGCAGAGTTAGTCTTTTTACACACCAGAAGAGTTTATCAGAGCGGAGCCCTGAATGTGACGTTGCGCAGCATTTATTATGACGTCATTATATAAACTCTCTCTCAGCACCCCCCACTCGGACTGACTTCCCGCGTCCCTGCATACTCCAGTTTTGTGACGCGAGCGACGCCGCTGAGCGTCAACCGTCCTTCAATGCTGCTTATTTATTTAAAGGGCACGTGACCTGGGTGCCACATCGGTCAAATTGAAAGCATTGCGTTTCCTTCCACTTGGTTTCCTGAACATCGTGCTGAGCTACCCCACGGTCTACCGTACACATGAGCTACTTTGATTGAATCTGCTTAAACGTAGGCTACCTATGCTTTGGGGAAGCTATGGTGTAGCCTTCCATAGTAGCAGCCCCTCTGATGGCGGGCTGTTCGACATTGAAAGATGTGCACAGTGTAATGAGAGCCCGGGTAGGCGTATGAAGATATTATTGTAGCAAAAGTCTTTAGCACATGTAACTGCAGATTTTGTATGCGTATGTGACCTTCGTAATTGTGCTTCTGCTGCTATTTGAAATAACCTCAGGAGGAGAGGTTGGATGGAGCTCTGGACTGGCTTTATTTCTTAGATCTGCATCATGGGACAGTAAACACGAACAGTGTGCAATTAATGGAAAAGCCTTGCAGTCTGTTCTCGCTCGCACCACAGCGTAACAGCATTTTACTTCTAACAGCGATCGTATAATTGTAACATTTGGTTTGAAAAACATACTTGTAAATAAAATATAAAATAAAATAATAAAAGATCCTAATGGTCTGTAATAGTGAGTAAGTCAATAAATAAATGCTATTATTTGTATTGACAACATTCAGAATTAGCTCAACTTACATAACATTAGTCTAACATCAAAACAGACTCAGTTTTGCAATCACAAGTCCAAAACACATATTGAAAAATCCAGTGTAAAAGAGCACTCACATACTAATTACACATAACATTGCATATTAAACAGTACAAATAAACATACCTGCAACATGGGACAGTAAACACGAACAGTGTGCAATTAATGGAAAAGCCTTGCAGTCTGTTCTCGCTCGCTCTACAAAAGAGGAGCTTGGCATTAGCATATACAGGTCACGTACACCTTGTGCTGAGAGTAGCTAGTTAAAATTCCTCACACATGTTGGCAGCTAGCCCAAAGACTATTTACACACTACGGCAACAATTCGTCACAAAGCAACAAAACTACTGGTTTTACAAATGCCTCATTCGTCAAGCATGTTATACAACAAATGCTGATAGTTTACACATCATATGAACAGTAGTTTTCATTTATAACTGACTTTATGTCCGAGCGAACAGAACAGCAACTTACCCACAGTGTAACAGCATTTTACTTCTGAGCGCAAAACAAAATGCCCAGCATTAAGTGTGAAACAAACTTCCGCTGTGGACTTTCAAAATAAAATACACAAAAAAACCTTTTTTTGCCGTCCCAAGTTTGACAGGAATTTAACATTAAAGACAAGTTATTATTTACACTGTTACATACACCCCCTTTAAATTATGTTAAACTTCAGACAAATCCAGAGGATCATAACGAGAAAAGAAATAGAAAAGAAATGGGGTTGCTCAAAGTGAAACTGATGTAAATTACAGTCGATACAAAATCCTCCCTTAAGGAGTGCAAAAGGATCAGGAAGTACCAAGACCAATACTTTTCACAGATCAGTAGAATATGCCATATACACCTTCTGAACATCTTGTTCAAGGCAATACACATTGCATACCCAAGTTCACAAAAACAAACAAATAGTACTTGGATGTAGCCCATACAAAACAGGGGGGTAAAAAAAAAACTCCTGGTCATTTAGTCCTTAAACAGTCCGTGAAAGAATTGTACTTGAATGACTTGAATCAGGAAAGGTATGCTCAACCTTTAGTGTTGACATCTCATGAATCAACTTTTTGGGAGGTCTGACATGTCTCCCATATCTGGTCAACACAGTCTCACTCCGAGAACGTCAAATACCGACTGTTGGCAAAGGCCCTTTAGCGTCGGTGACTGACGTGAAAGGTACCCTTTTTAGTCGGTCGGTGACGGTAAAGGTACCCTTCGGCGTCTTCTGCATACGGAATGGGGGGTGCCTCACTACGTCTCTAATAGACGCTGTGAGCATCTTTCCTATTGGATAGTTTTTAGGATATTCTTCTGTGAAAATGGCGGACATACTTTTTATCCTGGGTGGAAAATATGATATTTTAGCATAGTTAAACCATTAAAAGTGTTTATGTAAAAAAAATTTGCGAGAAATGTGCATTTTACTTTCATAATCCGTTCGGCGAATGTGAAGGATGTTTGGTTTGATAGATATGACGAAGAATATTTCATCGGGCGATAATGGCCGGCGTACAGGCATCCCGGGCTCACGAAAATAGGTGACACTGTCACGTTATTTAATCTATTGAAACGTGATCAGGTACACGTATTTTCTAAATGTTCGTGTCAAAAAGCACAATTTTCAAACTCATGCATATCAATTGGAAGTATTTGTCGTGATTTAAGCACGACTTCCATCTAAGGTTCTGTCCGGGAGCTTTCTCCCTATTGTCCCTTAAGGAGCTCCGTACAGAACATTTATTGTTAAAAATTGTCTGTGATAACTAAGAATATGACAGCTTTTCCAGTCTCACCAATATGCGCACAGATCGCACGGTTTGACACTTTCAAAATGCGTGCAGTACATACGCCAAATGACCATTTCGTGTGCATACGATACACACACACACACACACACACACACACACACACACACACACACACACACACACACACACACACACACACTGCATTTCGCTGCCAAATAAATAAATACTAAGGCAGAATAAAGAATAAATTAATTCATTATCATTCAACTTCAACATGCGTTATTACAGTATAGTGGTGGAGGGATGACGTGTGTTGGCCAACCCGGAAGTGAGCGTCGCCCTGGGTTCCCTTGACAAAAAGCCAACAGGTTTTTCCATTTGATTTTGGATTATTGCAGAAAAATTAGCATCTTTGAAGCACCTCCTCAAAAACTGAAAATAAATAAAAATAACTGTGCTCCAAAGAAAGAAATGTGAACCAATGCATTCCAAATGGGAGTGTTTCTCCGATTTTTCCATGCTACACAGAACGAAATGTAAACCCATGCAAATAAAGACTTCATGGTCATAATCATTTAAATATCATTAATCTCCTGAGGGTAGTATTCTATTTTTTTCAACGGGGCTGAATCCAGTCACTTGACCGTCATGGTTGCTATGGTGGTTGCTATCCACCAGCCCCTCTAATCCTTACATGGCTCTAAAAACCACGCGGCAAATGAGCTGCCGTAAATTGTGTTGTTTTTGTCGTAAACTAGTGTCCGATGGTTAAAAAATAGACGGATATTCCAAGGTATCCTTAAAAGGCAGCTTGGATGTTTTTATTTTCTGCAGTTTAGACTTCTTCTATAACCTATTTTTGAAAGCAAAACACCAAGCTCATTGATTTAACGAGGCAGGGTTATTTGAAACAATTTATTAAATAAATATTTATGAGAGGTCATTCCTTCTCCTGAGTTTTCTTCCTATTTATGTCTAGTGTACAACCCTACTGTCCACAAGCATCACCCCCCATCAGTGTTGTTTTCGTCAGGCGAGACGAAAACGAAAATGACGTCGTCAGACCCCTTTTTTCCATGACGAAAATGAGACTAAGACGAACGTCACCAAAGCCATATAAAGACTAAAATGTGACGAAAAATGTAGACATTTTCGTCAGACGAGAACTAGACGAGACTAAATTGTTAGTGAGTGGACGAACAAAGTTTCAAAACATGCTTTTTTCCCGCCAACTATAATATGCGGAAAAGAAATGGAGAAATGGAGCCAGCTGCTTGTCCTAACAGTCACGCCCCCATCACACACTAAAAGCCTCGCTCGCACGCAGCTGCGCCTGCACGCACACGGCACACACGAGTGTGCCGTGTGCGACGAGTGCGACAGTCCGACGAGTTTTCGTCGGACTAAAACTAGACTAAAACCTTTTGAGTTTTCGTCAGACTAAAACTAGACTAAAACTTTCAAAGATAGAAATGACTAAAATGGGACTAAAACTAAGAAGCATTTCGTCAAAAAGACTAAGACTAAAACTAAATCTAAAATGCCTGCCAAAAACAACACTGCTCCCCATATGGATTTGGAGAATTGTTGCCATGTCCCAGTGGTGGAAGTATCATATATATGAAAGAGGGCATTCAATTATACTACAATGATCAATTAGGAGGCCGAAGCCCTAAAGGAAGTGATGCAATAGGTGACTGGGTCGACGACATTTAAGTAAGCTTTACTTTGAGGTCTCTTATATATCAAAGGGGGTCTCAAAGGACGCATACGCTTCAACCTGTGGCTCCAGCCACAGGAAATGACTCAGCAAGTGCTCCATCTCGTTGCACCTGCACCCAGCGGCTCGCTTGCAAGATTTTGGCCTGAAGTTATTCCCAGACCTACACCGTAGCCATCCAACCTGCATATCTGAGAATCAGGCCTCTCTTTAATAATGACAAAATGTATGAGAGAAATACACATTAACTTTTGACTCATAAGCGGCGTGGTGCCGGCTCCTTTTGACCTTTTGACCCCAGACTTCTGGGGGAATAGCTGAATCAATTCATTAGTCAATCAAAAGCATGTAAATATCTTCCCGGTGGCGGAAGAGGGAGAACAAGGTGTCCTTCAACATCTACGCTTCCAGGCGATTGGAACGGTGCCACACATGAGCATAATCGAACATGTTTAATGGTAGTAATTAGCTGTCGAAATTGGAGGCCTTAATCAATAATGAGCAGCTATTGATTTGCTTCCCGATAGAAATTTGTGACAAATGACATGTTATTTAGCCTCTACACGTTGAGTTGAGTCCAATGACACCAAGCATGACACTCTAGAAAATGGTACCATGTATTTTACATGGTACACCTAGGTCTAGGACATGATCTCGGTGTAGCAAGAGGGCGAGCTTGATCTCATTGGACTCAGCTTAACGTGTAGATGCTAAATAACATGTAATTTGTCAAAAATCTCCATCGGGAAGCAAATCTATAGCTGGTCATTATTGATAAAGGCCTCCAAAATCGACAGCTAATTACTACCCCGAAGCATATTCAAATATGATCATGTGTGGCACTGTTGCAATCGCCTCGAAACGTAGATGTCAAAGGACACCTTGTTTGCCCCGTTACGTAACCGGGAAGATATTTTACTTCTAATTAATTGATTCATATTTTAAGGTTCTCGGAGTGAGACTTTAAGCGGCTGCAGCAGAAGTGTTGAGACGAAAGATGATATCAAGACATTTATTGAATATTCCCATTCACATTATGATTCTTCGTCATAACATCCGACCAAACATCCTTTACAGTCACCAAGCGAGGATTATGAAAGTCCAGGCCCCCCCTTCCGGCACTCGGGGTCCGACTGGGCCAAGTTTAGGACAGGAAGGGCCCCCCATTCCGGCCCTCGGGGTCCGACCGGGCCAAGTTTCGGTGCGGGGGTCCCAGTTAGGCCTTAGAATAAGGTATTCAAATTTCAGGGCGGTAGGACCTTCCTATCTCAAAAACTGTTTTTCCACCACATTCTGAACCATAAGGTCTTGCAGGTAACACTTCTGAGGGGCTTTGTCCAAATGACAGTCCATTTGGGAAAACTTTTTTTCTCTAAGGGCTAGAACTCCAAATCTCGGATATGTCGTTCTCGGGGCCCCGGGAAATGTGTGTAAACATTTTAGCATCCCTAGCTATCTCGAAAAGGCCGGAAAAGGGGCGTGACCTCCCACAGTACAGTAAATGTACATAAGACAGAGGTTAGTTTCTAGTCCCCATTTTTTGTGGGATGGAGGTGTACATTTGTGGCTTAAGGTGTGTAGTCACAGCTGGCCTGTGGCCACGTTTTTGAAGTCTGGGGTCAAAAGGTCAAAAGGAGCCGGCACCACGCCGCTTATGAGATAACAAAAAGTGAATGTGTATTTCTCTAATAGCTTTTTGTCATTATTAAAGAGAAGCCTGATTCTAAGATATGCGTGTTGGATGGCTAGGGTGTAGGTCTGGGAAGAACTTCAGGCCAAATTCTTGCAAGCGAGCCGCTGGGTGCAGGTGCAACGAGATGGAGCACTTGCTGAGTCATTTCCTGTAGGGCTGGAGCCACAGGTTGAAGCGTATGCGTCCTTTGAGACCCCCTTTGATATATATAAGAGACCTCAAAGTAAAGCATACTTAAATGTTGTCGACCCAGTCACCTATTGCATCACTTCCTTTAGGGCTTCGGCCTAAAGGACAAAGCCCCTCAGAAGTGTTACCTGCAAGACCTAATGGTTCAGAATGTGGTGGAAAAAGTTTTTGAGATAGGAAGGTCCTACCGCCCTGAAATTTGAATACCTTATTCTAAGGCCTAACTGGGACCCCCGCACCGAAACTTGGCCCGGTCGGACCCCGAGGGCCGGAATGGGGGGCCCTTCCTGTCCTAAACTTGGCCCAGTCGGACCCCGAGTGCCGGAAGGGGGGGCCTGGACTTTCATAATCCTCGCTTGGTGACTGTAAAGGATGTTTGGTCGGATGTTATGACGAAGAATCATAATGTGAATGGGAATATTCTATAAATGTCTTGATATCATCTTTCGTCTCAACACTTCTGCTGCAGCCACTTAAAGTCTCACTCCGAGAACCTTAAAATATGAATCAATTAATTAGAAGTAAAATATCTTCCCGGTTACGTAACGGGGCAAACAAGGTGTCCTTTGACATCTAAGTTTCGAGGCGATTGCAACAGTGCCACACATGATCATATTTGAATATGTTTCGGGGTAGTAATTAGCTGTCGATTTTGGAGGCCTTTATCAATAATGACCAGCTATAGATTTGCTTCCCGATGGAGATTTTTGACAAATTACATGTTATTTAGCATCTACACGTTAAGCTGAGTCCAATGAGATCAAGCTCGCCCTCTTGCTACACCGAGATCATGTCCTAGACCAAGGTGTACCATGTAAAATACATGTTACCATTTTCTAGAGTGTCATGCTTGGTGTCATTGGACTCAACTCAACGTGTAGAGGCTAAATAACATGTCATTTGTCACAAATTTCTATCGGGAAGCAAATCAATAGCTGCTCATTATTGATTAAGGCCTCCAATTTCGACAGCTAATTACTACCATTAAACATGTTCGATTATGCTCATGTGTGGCACCGTTGCAATCGCCTGGAAGCGTAGATGTTGAAGGACACCTTGTTCTCCCTCTTACGCCACCGGGAAGATATTTACATGCTTTTGATTGACTAATGAATTGATTCAGCTATTCCCCCAGAAGTCTGGGGTCAAAAGGTCAAAAGGAGCCGGCACCACGCCGCTTATGAGTCAAAAGTTAATGTGTATTTCTCTCATACATTTTGTCATTATTAAAGAGAGGCCTGATTCTCAGATATGCAGGTTGGATGGCTACGGTGTAGGTCTGGGAATAACTTCAGGCCAAAATCTTGCAAGCGAGCCGCTGGGTGCAGGTGCAATGAGATGGAGCACTTGCTGAGTCATTTCCTGTGGGGCTGGAGCCACAGGTTGAAGCGTATGCGTCCTTTGAGACCCCCTTTGATATATAAGAGACCTCAAAGTAAAGCTTACTTAAATGTCGTCGACCCAGTCACCTATTGCATCACTTCCTTTAGGGCTTCGGCCTCCTAATTGATCATTGTAGTATAATTGAATGCCCTCTTTCATATATATGATACCTCCACCACTGGGACGTGGCAACAATTCTCCAAATCCATATGGGGAGGGGGGGGTGATGCTTGTGGACAGTAGGGTTGTACACTAGACATAAATAGGAAGAAAACTCAGGAGAAGGAATGACCTCTCATAAATATTTATTTAATAAATTGTTTCAAATAACCCTGCCTCGTTAAATCAATGAGCTTGGTGTTTTGCTTTCAAAAATAGGTTATAGAAGAAGTCTAAACTGCAGAAAATAAAAACATCCAAGCTGCCTTTTAAGGATACCTTGGAATATCCGTCTATTTTTTAACCATCGGACACTAGTTTACGTCAAAAACAACACAATTTACGGCAGCTCATTTGCCGCGTGGTTTTTAGAGCCATGTAAGGATTAGAGGGGCTGGTGGATAGCAACCACCATAGCAACCATGACGGTCAAGTGACTGGATTCAGCCCCGTTGAAAAAAATAGAATACCACCCTCAGGAGATTAATGATATTTAAATGATTATGACCATGAAGTCTTTATTTGCATGGGTTTACATTTCGTTCTGTGTAGCATGGAAAAATCGGAGAAACACTCCCATTCGGAATGCATTGGTTCACATTTCTTTCTTTGGAGCACAGTTATTTTTATTTATTTTCAGTTTTTGAGGAGGTGCTTCAAAGATGCTAATTTTTCTGCAATAATCCAAAATCAAAACCCGTTGGCTTTTTGTCAAGGGAACCCAGGGCGACGCTCACTTCCGGGTTGGCCAACACACGTCATCCCTCCACCACTATACTGTAATAACGCATGTTGAAGTTGAATGATAATGAATTAATTTATTCTTTATTCTGCCTTAGTATTTATTTATTTGGCAGCGAAATGCAGTGTGTGTGTGTGTGTGTGTGTGTGTGTGTGTGTGTGTGTGTGTGTGTGTGTGTGTGTGTGTGTGTGTATCGTATGCACACGAAATTGTCATTTGGCGTATGTACTGCACGCATTTTGAAAGTGTCAAACCGTGCGATCTGTGCGCATATTGGTGAGACTGGAAAAGTTGTCATATTCTTAGTTATCACAGACAATTTTTAACAATAAATGTTCTGTACGGAGCTCCTTAAGGGACAATAGGGAGAAAGCTCCCGGACAGAACCTTAGATGGAAGTCGTGCTTAAATCACGACAAATACTTCCAATTGATATGCATGAGTTTGAAAATTGTGCTTTTTGACACGAACATTTAGAAAATACGTGTACCTGATCACGTTTCAATAGATTAAATAACGTGACAGTGTCACCTATTTTCGTGAGCCCGGGATGCCTGTACGCCGGCCATTATCGCCCGATGAAATATTCTTCGTCATATCTATCAAACCAAACATCCTTCACATTCGCCGAACGACGATTATGAAAGTAAAATGCACATTTCTCGCTACATTTTTTTACATAAACACTTTTAATGGTTTAACTATGCTAAAATATCATATTTTCCACCCAGGATAAAAAGTATGTCCGCCATTTTCACAGAAGAATATCCTAAAAACTATCCACTAGGAAAGATGCTCACAGCGTCTATTAGAGACGTAGTGAGGCACCCCCCATTCCGTATGCAGAAGACGCCGAAGGGTACCTTTACCGTCACCGACCGACTAAAAAGGGTACCTTTCACGTCAGTCACCGACGCTAAAGGGCCTTTGCCAACAGTCGGTATTTGACGTTCTCGGAGTGAGACTGTGTTGATCTGGTAGTGACTGCACCACCCGGGCAGGCATGAACACTGAGGTTGTGAACAAATAGCAGTCTTTTCATCAACATCTTCTGTGGGAGTCAAGTGAGACATGCCTGGCGCAGGTAAATGAGCAACACTGGCAGGGACTGAGTCAGGCGAGTGAGCAACACTGACAGGGACTGAGTCAGGGGAATGAACTACACTGACGGACACTGGATCGGGGGGATGAGCTACACTGACGACACTGGGTCAGGGAAGTGCATTAGCCAGTCCAAAGTCTGGTTGTAGCCATCTGCATCGTTCATCTCCACAGAGTCTCGACCACTTGCACATGCCACATCCTGTTTATCTGAGTCCACAAGAGAGGCAGGAGTTTCACCCACAGTAAGAAAGTCAACTGGGAGAAGAAGATTCCGGGGTACAACTCTCTCTCTGCCGGTAATGGCATCTCTTATTCTGTACACGTTGATCCCAGACCTCACAGACACGACATCATAAGGTGTAGAGTCCCACTTGTCAGCAAGCTTCCTTTTTCCTCTTTCACCACGGTTGGCCAACAACACTCGATCACCCATAGCTAGTGGAGAGCCCTTTACTTTGCGGTTGTACAGCCTGGCATGACATGCTTGCTCGTCAAGGGTGTGTTTCTGAGCAATCCGCGAGGCATCACTCAAGTCCTTCTTCAACCGTATGACAAACTCATTATGGCTGATCACTTTGTCATCTTGAAGCACATGCTGAAACATGATGTCGATAGGGAGACGTGGAACCCGTCTATACATGAGGTAAAATGGGGCAAAGCCGGTCGTCTCATGTATTGTACAGTTGTAGCAAAAGGTTAGAGTCCGCAGCACCTGAGGCCACCAGGCTTTTGCAGTTTGGGGAAGGGTTCTTAACATATTCCCCAGCGTCCTGTTGAAGCATTCTGTGACACCATTACCCATTAGGTGGTAAGGTGTGGTGTGTGACTTTTTCACCCCTGCCATCTCCAAAAGTTCCTTCAGGAGCCTGCTCTCGAAGTTGGTCCCCTGTTCCAAATGGATTCTCTTGGGAAAGCCATGCACGCTGAAGAAATCATCCCACAATCGACGGGAAACATGTTTTGCAGTTTGACTCTGACAGGGGAAGGCGTGTGCCATTTTGGGGAAGTGGTCAGTTATGACCAAGACATCAACTGTTTTTTTGTCACTCAGTTCAGCTGTCCAATAGTCGATGCACACCAGTTCCCTTGGTTCAGATGTGTGAATGGATTCAAGGGGTGCACGGGCTGCAGGTTCAAGGGTTTTGCCAACAATACATCTTTCACATCGTCGTACATGGTTTATTATGTCTGTTTCCATGCCAGCCAAGAAAAACCTTTCTCTGACGAGGGAGAGGGTTCGTGCCCGGCCCTGATGGCAAGCATTGTCATGGAGACCAAGGAGAATCTGATGTTTAAGGCCATCTGGTACAATGAACTGGGACAGCTTTTTGTTCAGTCGGTTGTCTTTTCCCTGTACAGAATCTTGTACTTTTTCCAGTGTCTGAGGAGCTTACTGACGCAGGCAGGTTCAGCTGCAGCGTCACGTCTGGTAGCCTTCCTTTTTCCCTGCAAATAGAACAGGACTCTCCTTATCGTTTGGTCTTGCCCTTGAAGGCTCAAAAACTGGCTCTGAGGAATAACTGTGGAAGGGTCTACGTCAGGCTGTGGCAATGGTAGGTTAGCACTGAGATTTCCATAACCAAGATGAGCGCTTAGTGCAGCTGACACCTCGTCCGAGCTGATGGAACTTCCCTCAGTCTGAGGATCATCACTGAAGTCTGTTGACTTTGACCTTGTACCTTGAACAACCTGACAGTTGTTCGTCAGTCGAAAAGCATCCTGCACTGTACCTCCACAACTCCATTGACTTCATCCAATAATGCGATATAGGGCTCTTTCAGTAAATGGTGACCAACACATGACTGAACGAATGGCCGACGGCTCAAAGCGTCTGCAACAGTGTTCTTAACCCCTGGAACGTACTTAAGATCAAAGGTGAATGCTGCCAGCTTGGCCACCCACCTTTGCTCACACGCATCCAAGCGTGGTTTTGTCAGAATGTAGGACAGGGGGTTGTTATCCGTCCAGGCGGTGAAGTGTTTAGCCTTTAGCCAATGACTGAATTTATCACATATGGCCCATTTCAGTGCCAGAAATTCCAGCCTGTGTGCAGGGTAGTTCATTTGAGAATGGGTCAACGTCTTGCTGGTGAAGGCGACAGGCCTTGCAATTGTTTCACCAGGTGCCACTTGTGACAAGACGGCTCCAATGCCATCAAAAGAAGCATCGACAGCAAGGATGAAAGGCTGGTCGAAGTTAGGGTGAGCCAAGGTGACACCATGAGTAAGTTCACTTTTCAGTGTTTGAAATGACTTCTGACATGCATCTGTCAAGTCACTTGGTACTATAGCTGGTGGGGCAGAGGACTTTTTCTTGAACTTCCCTCTTTTCTTGGCCTGGGATTGAACTTGCCGTCCAGATATGAGCCTGAAGAGAGGTTTGGCTTTTGCGGAGCAGTCAGGAATGAAATGCTGGTAATAAAAGACCATGCCAAGGAAAGATCTGATCTTTTTCCAGGAGGGCGTGACACCATCATTCTCCATTAACTCTGCCTCTCCTACATCAGAAATGGTCTTGAACTTGTCAGGGTCTGTTCTCACCCCATGCAGATGATATGCCCCAGAAACTTAATTGAGCTCTTCAGGAGATGACATTTCTTAGGAGCAAGCTTGAGTTTGTGAGTTTTCAGACGGTAGAACACCATCTCCAGACGTTCAATGGCCAGCTGCTCACTGGGGGCGAAGACCATCAGGTCGTCTAAGTAACAGAGCAAGCTGCTGAAATTTTCATCACCAGAGATTGATAACATCATCCTCATGAAAGTTGCGGGACTGTTAGATAGACCTTGGGGCATCCGATTGTACTCATGGATGCCAAAGGGGGAGGAAAAGGCTGTGTACTTCTTGTGTGCTTCATGAAGTGGTACATTGTAAAATACAGAAGTCAAGTCCATGGTGGAAAAGAAGACATTTCCTCCAAGAGCAGCAAGGGTATCAGCTTGGTGAGGCAGTGGATGTGCTTCCTTCAGAGTCTTTGCATTGAGCTATCTGAAATCGGTACAAATGTGCAGACTACCATCCGTTTTCCACACAAAGACCAGTGGTGAAGCGTACTCACTGCGCGACTTCCGGATTATGCCTTTTTCCTCCATCTCATTCAGTGCAGTTCTCAGCTGCTCGTACTGTGTTGGAGGCACTCGGCGGTAAGGCAGGCGAAACGGCCTCTCGTCCACGAGGTGTATTTTGTGGAGGAAGTCCCTTGCCTCCCCGCAGTCCATCTGGTCCCTTGAGAAGACCAACTCATACTTCACAACAAGCTGCAGAAGTCTATCTTCCACTGATCAGACACCTCCCAACCATCCAAGTCCAAGTCTTGTAGTCCCAAGTTGTTTAAAACCTATTTTCTCTGCTCAGGGGACTTTGTCGACACAGAGCCATGTGTGACATCATGGATATACAGAAACCTTTTCTGGGAAAGGCAGCTCCTCAACTGCGACACATGGGAAGACGTCTGAAATCAGGCAGTTTCTCTTCAGAGTCAATGCCTTGCTGCTAGTGTAACGGAACAAATAAAATGAGTATGTGTATAGTTAAATCCTGTATCATTGGGTCAAGACTTTTATTTTGATATGTTGCTAATGTTGTATTCCGGATATCTTGCAGCAGAAAAGACGGTAACTGCTGCAGGTAGGTTGAGCATAAAACGTGTCCGCATGAAACTTTTATTAAAGTAATTTTATCATTGTCACTTATCTGTAGACGGTTGTTTAATACACTCTTCATATATTTGGCATTGTATTGTTTCTTTTATTTGAGTTTTGATTTTCGTTTGCATTTGTAATATTGTATGTATTTTGTCTAGGCGGACCAGGAAATGCTCTAAACCTGTCCTTTATGTTGCTGACCCATTGTGCAGGTAACCGATAGGTTGTTTTAGTTAAATGTATGTTTATAATCCCACTTGTGGCGTTGCTAGCATTCAAAATCTAGAATGTCTAGCCGGTCCCGCCATTTTTACATGCAATACCGCCGGTCGCCACATGAGGGGAGGGATCACCTGTTTATAGAGCAGAAAAGATGGTAACTGCTGCAGGCGGACCAGGAAATGCTCTAAACCTGTCCTTTATGTTGCTGACCCATTGTGCAGGCAATAAAACCGCTGCACCCAATGCTGAGCGTCCGAGTCCAATGCTTGAAGGAAACAAAACACAACGCAGGTTACACTAGGATTGATCAGTTTAAGGGGGACCCACCTGTCACCCCACGGAGGTGTGACAACCCGGCCAACCAGCACATTCCTGGGCCTTGATCTTGACTGAGTCGGTTCGACGATGACCGTGCTCCCTGCTGACAAAGGTGCGGATGTGGGCAGCTTGCCCCAGACAAGGTGTTCACGCAGAGGTTCAAGTGTAATACTCTGCCTTAACTTCACTCTGCCGATCTTGTCAGGCATGGGCCCTCCCCGCCATTTTTCAAAGTTGGAGAGCAGAGATAACTGGCCACAGTCATCATCTGCAATGTCAACTGGTGCAGCCAGAAGTCTCCAATAGTCCTCAGACATTTTCATCAAGTGTATGAGCAGCTTGATAGCATTACTAGCGACAATCATGTCGTCTGTTTGTCCTGGGATGAGCAACCTGAAGCCATAAATAACCACCTCCAAATCATAGACTGCCTTTGGGTAGACATGGTGACCCCCAGCACCAACAACAATGTCATCAGCAGGACTACTCTTCAAATCAGTAGTCCTGCTGATTTGAAGAGTAGTGCAGCAGCAGCTTCACTTATAGAGCATGACATGGAACCACTATCAATCATGGCTTTCAGTTGAACTCCACCTGCAGCACAAACATCAGTGTAAAACAAGCTGTCAGACTTCTGAAGTCTGTGTGTCGATTGGAAAATCACTGTCTTTCCAGACGGTGCAAAGGAGCACAGAGATTCATACAAAGATTCTAAATCATCACTGTCACAGCTAGGAGACTCACTATCATGATCCACACTTCCCTTCCTAAAGTGCGGAACCACTAGTTTTCCGGCTGCTGCTGATTGGCTGAGGCTGTGCGGCCAGGACAAGCACGACTCGAGTGACTGGGTGAGCGGCACTGAAAACCGAGCTTATGGTCACGGCAGTGAGTGAAGGCAGAGTGAGCAGCATCACGACAGACAGAACAAGGCATTTCATGCAATCCTTCAATCCTGGGACGCCTCGGACCAGACTATCTGGTGGGACCCGACTGAACAGGTCTCTGCAGAAGCACCTTCTCCAGCATGCTGTTAAGTCGTTCCAGGGTAGCAAAGTCTGTGGCCTGCGACTGTGGTGGCCCCTGCCCCCCAGTAGACAGTACAGATGGTGGAGAAGCAGTGTGCTGTATGTGCATTGTTACCTTCTCCTAGGCTACTTTGCTCAAAGCGGCTGTCATACCTGAATGATACTCGCATAAGTTTTCTTGGACTTCATGAGCAGTCCACTTGTCCATGGTCTTTGAACGAAAGGTCATCGAAAGCTCAGGGGTGGGACAGTTCCTTATGAACATTCGTGTTACCTCAGTGCCAGGACTTTCCAACATCTTGCCATGCTCTTTAAGCCGTTCAACGGCAATGTCAACGGCACGGTGCAGCCTGAGCCAATAATCCAATGCGTTTCTCAGGCAGAGTGGTATAGAAGTCTGCTAGTGGGAGTGGTGAGCATGGGGCAGAACCAAAGTGCTTTCGTAGGAGAGCATAGATGGCTTCAGGGTCATGGGTGATGTCCATGACACTGCTTCTGGTACCCACCCAGGATCTCGTCAGCTTGTTCCTCGGGTCTCAGGTTACTTTTCTTAATATAAGTTCTCATGAGATCCTCCCACTCTCTAACATACACAGGGCCCTATCTTGCATCCGGCGCAAGTGACTTAGTCACTGGCGCATGTGTCGTTGCTAGTTTACAACTGGCGCAGAGCGTTCTTTTCCCACCAGCGCCACTCGCCGGTAAATTAGGGATTGATCATGCGCCCCAAGGGGCGGTTCGGCGGAAGGAGGAGGCATGTTCTGGCGCAAACGCTATTTTGCCGTTGCTGAATACCATTGCGCTACTGACCAGGAAATACCTGGTTTAAAGTCAGTGGCGCGTTGTTCAGATGCTATTTTAAGGGCGGATGCATAGCCTACATGCGCATGCGATGCATACGGATTGCTTGTGCACCTCGCGCATACACTTTGCTTCTCTCATCTACCTAGCCGCACATTCTTGGTAAATTATTTGGGAAAGAACAGCTGATGCAGCGGTAATAAGTTGTACTTTTAAATCAATGCATCTGCAAACACCGTACAGAAAACACATATTTTCTTGACACAGACATCGTATAGGCCTACATGCCCATGACTTTTAGGATTGATGAGTATTTGATCGTGAAAAACATTGTTTTACCGCGAGTGAGTGTTAAAAAGAATGAATGAATGCGGGCGCGCGTGTGTGCTCTGTTTAAACACACGCAAACTAAACACGTAACGCATAATACAATCAATGGCAATGTCTATTACCGCGGAGACACATGCATATTAGGATAGCATACAATACTGATAAGAAACAATGTTTATAATGTCTTGCGTATTTCATTAAATAGATCAGTTACCGCATATCATATGTTATATTATTTACGTTTTCTTTGGCGAAATTTATTTGAGGACTCAGTATTTCTGAAGTTGTGGAAGAAAACCCCTTGTGTGAATTAGGCCATATTATTTGGCAATAAACTGAGCCATTTGCAGTTTGAAATTAATGTGCATCTGTCTCATCGGAGACTGCAGACGCGCTGTCAAAATATCAACTCGTCCGATTCAAATGCGCCCATGGCTCTTAAAGGGGATGGGAGCTGGCACTCTCATTGGTTTGTTGGACGTTACGCCCAAACCACACCTACGGGTAATTAGGCTGCTTCAGACCAACCCTTTTGACACTTGCGCCGCGACGCAAGTGTCATTTATCCGCCTGTAAAATAGCGATAGCGCCGTAGAACCGCCCACAAAGCTACTTGCGCTTTGCGCTTTCCACTTGCGTTTCAGACCGTTAAAATAGGGCCCACAGAGTCAGAGCTCTCCCCTCTGAAGCATGGGGGGTCTTTCAGCTTTCTATGAGATACAAGCTGCACATGAGAGCCGTCAAGCATGTTTGAAGTAGACATTTCAGCATTGGCTGGGGAAGTGGCAGCATTGGTTAAAAGGGTACCCACAGATGGGCTGAATTGGGTTATAATGTTCTGTACAACCTTCTGAGTAACATGCTGAATTACATCTCCCATCTGATTTACAATTTCATTAACAAGGGCCACAGGGCTAGGGGCAGCAGAACTGGTGTGTTGCGGCTCATTTGAAATACCCACAGGATGACTTAGGGGAGGGGACACATCCCTACTGATCAAAGCGAACCATGGTGTACCCTCACTTCCCCCCAAAACAATTCCACGCCTATGTACAGGTGTTTCAAACTGCAAAAACATAGGAGAACTCAACACTCCTCTACCCCTGCCAACACCACGAGGGGTGCTATTTCCCTCCCGAATAACACTCATTGTGAAAAAAAAAAAAATTCAATGTCACAAATAAAATGTAAATGCTCAAAATGCAATAGAATTAGCACGGATGAGCAGCAGGATAACCATAAAAATGAGCAGCAGGATAACCATAAAAATCACTCTGCGCTCTAACAGCTCAACAGTACACATAAAATGTCCACCTGATTACATATAGAGGAGCAGCAGTAGCAGAAAGAATCCCCGGATCGCGCTGATTGTAATACTGCTTCTGCTGCTATTTAAATTAACCTCAGGAGGATAGGTTGGATGGAGCACTGGACTGGCTTCATTTCTTAGATCTGCAACATGGGACGGTAAAAACGAACAGTGTGCAATTAATGGAAAAGCCTTGCAGTCTGTTCTCGCTCGCACCACAGCGTAACAGCATTTTACTTCATACAGTGATCGTATAATGGTAACATTTGGTTTGAAAAACATACAAAATATAAAAACATAAAAGATCCTAATGGTCTGTAATAGTGAGTATTAACTGTGAGTAATTTTTATTACACATACTCTAAAGTCAGAAATGTGTAACTGTACATTTGAAGTCGAAAGTATTTTTTCTACCATTGTAAACACAAAATAGGTCTATGAGTTCAGAAGTCTTTGTTACAGGAGCTCGAATCCTATCTTGTGCATCACAACTTCAAAGAGTCATGCAATTGACACTATTGCTACAATCATTGCAGCGCAGTTGGTGCAAAACACATTCGCACACCCGTGTTTCATAATCTGAGAACATGCACAAAATGTAGAGCCTGACCGATATATCGGCAGACCGATATTATCGGCCGATATTAGGCATTTTTCAAACTATTCGGTATCGGCATTTATAATGGCCGATAAATGAATATAAAAAAATATATATATATGTTCGCGTTGCATAATTGTTCCACCAGAGGGCGGTCTAACGCCCAAAACCCGCTGATTCAACTATTGATAAATGTAACTTTTGATGTTTGATGTTCTTTTCTGTTGTGCCAATAAATAAATTATTTTTAAACTGCATTACCTTATTATTTTAGTGAGGACTCATAAATAACTACAAATAACCAATATTGGGGAAATCTATTTGTTTTGTTGCGCACTTCTGGATTTTTTTCAAAAATATATTGGCCGATATATCGGCATATCGGATTTGAAATCACAAAATATTTGCATCGGTATCGGCCTTAAAAATCCTTCACGGTCGGGCTCTAACAAAATGTGTGCATTCGTAAACCCAAATGTGAACAAATGCATCAGAAGTTGCGCATCAGTGAAAGTTTCCTCACAAATAAAATGACAACGAACGCTATGTTGATTCAGCATTTTAATGAGCGAGCACAAAGTCCATCGTTACAACTGCTCGAATCTGTTCCTGCAAGTCTCAGCTGTGTTTTTTTTTGCAGGTAGTTTTGCAACACGTCTAGTTGGTACATGTGTAGCAAAAGTGATTTCTATCCGTCTGAGGCAGAGCGTCCGTGGGCAGGACAAAATTGCAGCAGTAACTGACCACGTTCGAGACCCACTTTGACAGCTGTCATGGACATTCTCATCCGTGCCTCCGTGTGTGAGATCACAAAACTCTTACAGGAAACAGTAAATGATTACATGGTGCAGCTGACTGACTTTGAGAACTCTGATGGTGTTTGAATTAAGGCTGGGACAACGCGGCGATGTAATCGATGACGGTGCCGCATAAATTACGTCGACACGAAAAATGTGCGTTGATTCGAAAACCCCAAAACAAAGATGGCGGCGCCGGAGCGTAGTAGCAACGCGAGTGGCTCCTCAGACTTTCATAAGTGCAAGGCGCTGTCGCACCAAATTTGTACCGGGGGCCAAATTTGTACCGGGTGGGCAGATGACGTGACACATGATTTTTTTGTAATCAGGCATCAATGTTAATTTAAATGCATTTTCCCATTCAACCATCAAATGGCAGTGTAACATGTAACAGTATTTTACTTAAAAATTATCCTAAAAAATATGTAACATGAAAAATGTCCTGCGGTGTGACAGTAACATTGATGACTCATCAAATGTAAATATTAATTAAATAAAGCAGAGACCTTTGGAGAAACTAATAAATGCCTTGGCATTATTTTGTATGTACTTACTTAATTAACTTAAGTTTTCAAAATGGTAAAAAGTACAAAAATAATATTTACAGTAAATTTAGTTTTGAAACACAAATGCTGTCCTGCGGTGTGACATAGGATATTCGTTTTTTTGACCAGCAGTTACTTGGACAGCCATAGGGGTCTTTTAGTCAAGCCCCCTACCAGGATATCCCCTAGAAATGTGGATATGCTAAGAAGGTCAAAGGTGAGTGTTAATCTTTTATCAATTTGATCAATTTCATAGTTTCTGTCAGAACATGAACGTGTCCATTTTTGATAGTCCTGTGGTGTGTCGGCTTTAGTTCGAGAAAAAAATCGAAATATTTTTAAAAATGAATCATATTCAGGTTTAAAACAATGAACTTATTCAGTTACTGGTCAGGTCAGTCTTGTGTAGCAATGACTCAAAATGGCTGCAAAGGTGAAAGAGTCCTGTGGTGTGACAGCCCTTATTTTTGAAATATTAAACATAAATGTAAATATGTCTCTATATATATTAAACACATATTATAAATATTATACATATCATACAAATATTAAACATATATTAAACAAAAATGTAACCGCAAACTCTGAATCTGCCCATTTTTTTCCATCTTTACGGAAGTACCGAGTCTGACCAATAATCAACTGAACCACATGTGGTGGAAGACAGGATTCTGATGTCCTAATTACGAGATAATTATCTCGTAATTATGAGATAAAGATCTCGTAATTATGAGATAATTATCTCGTAATTATGACATAAAGATCTCGTAATTATGAGATATTTTCTCATAATTATGAGATCTTTATGTCATAATTATGAGATAACCAGATTTTTTTTTATTGTGATGTGAATGCAATGCAATATTATAATATTCTGATATTATATTATATATATATATAGATATTATAATATGCAATATTAATGCGCCACCTTAGAATTCAGTTGAACAAAGTATTTAAATTTGACATAATGTAAGATACCCAACTCTGTCATGTAGGATGCCCTCTTGTCTACTTTCAAGACTCCAGAAAGTAAGAGTTTGCTTGGATGTTCCCAGTGTAGTTACGAATACGAATACGAAGGATACAAATCACTTTTGCAACACTATATGTGATGCAAAAGTATCCGCAAGATACTTTTGCAAAAACAGCTGAGACTCGTAGCAGCAGATTCGAGCAGTTGTATAACCGATGGACTTCATTAAAATGCTCATTGAACATAGATCAGGGATCTATATAATTTCATTTGTGAGGAAATATTTCACAGATGTGCAACTTTTGATGCATTAGTTCACATTTGGGGTTACAAATGCACACATTTTGTGCATGTTCTCAGATTAGGAAACACACATACACGTGTGAATGTGTTTGCACCAACTGCGCTGCTATGATTGTAGCAAAAGTGTCAAGTGCATGACTCTTCGAAGTTGTGATGCACAGGATAGTATTTGTGCACCTGTAACACAGACTTGTGAACTCGTACACCCTATTTAGTGTTTACAATGGTTGAAAAAATATTTACGACATCAAATGTACTGTTACACATTTGTGACTTTAGAGTACACAGGCAATATAATTATTTAGGACTTCAAATTTACTGTTACACATTTGTGACTTTAGTGTACGCATACAAAATCTGCAGTTACAAGTGCTAAAGACTTCTGCTACAATAATACCTTCATATAGGTGGCTCATCATGCCCGGCAGTCCAGACTGTCAGACGATGAGGCCTACTGGCGTGTGGTTGAGGTAAATTGATTGACCTGCCAGCCCTGTTAATCTCTGTGTTGTGACTCAGTGTAAGTGCAGTGCCAGTTCACATGCAGATGTACGGTAAAGACCTGGTATGAGGGCGACAGCATGTCACGCCTTAATAAGTGCTCTCCCTCCAACGTTCATGTTTCATGGATTTTGGATTACCTGTATTTATGTTTATTTAGCAACTCACAAAGGAGGCTGTTTAGAGAGCAATAATAATACATGCTAATAATATGTAATTCTAATATGTATTATTAAAATACATTACCCGGAAGAGGCCATAAAACTGTCTGAGTTATAGTGAAAGGTCAAATTTTGCATGAAATTGAATCTATTGTTTAATCTATTGTAAGACCCATTCCCTATTGCTTGCATTAAAAAAAAAGTGAAATTTAGGTTAAAAAACAAATAGGTTAGCATTCTTAAAGTGAGCGGATGTTGAATCTGCTTACTTTAATCCAGGTGTTTGGTGCGCCTTTCCATTCCCCAATAGAAGAAGTCTATCTGTCAGTGATTATATTGCTTCACTCTGGTTGGGTGTCCGGGTCAGACCGTCCCAGGAGACGTTATATCAGTGTTGCCCAGCTAGCCAGGCGTCATGTGTGGAACGGCAGTGGCCGGTCCGCTGCTACAAAACATAAAGGACTCGACAAACAACCCCACTTACACTTTATAAACCACTTTGAGAGCCACCACTGTCCGCAAAATGACAACAACCATAAAATTGCCACTTAAAGACATAAAGGGCATTGTAACACCAACACACACACTACACACTACACATACACACACACACACACACACACACACACACACACACACACACACACACACACACACACACACACACACACACACACACACACACACACACACACACATACACACACAGAAAAAGAGAGGGCGAGAATTACCTTTACTAAATGATTTACTAGAATACCTTTCTGTGAATGCACAGACACTGACCATTTGCTTCCTAGGTTTTCCAACAATTTCAAGTGAAGAAGAAGAGGTGTCTATAAAGTATTTACAGGGATTGTTCAAACGACATTTACTCATTCATTAATAATAGCTGGTGATCAATGAAGGTGCTACTCCTCAGATTTCTTCTTCTGGCAACAGCAATCAATATATACATTCATTCCATTCCGTTCACAGATAAGGTAGCCCTGTACAAAATATAAATACACTTATCGAACTCCATTAAACAAGAAGAGCTGCATTTCATTCAAACAGAAATCGCCAAAATAAAAGCGTAAATGTATCTTCTTTGTGTTGCACACATAGTATAGTTGATGGTGGTGGTCCTCCCAGATGTCCCCTCCGCCAATGTAGGGGAATCAAAGAGTGTGGCAGAGCTGGCTTCTTCCATTGATCATTAATGGGGACAGCTGTGTCTGGCAGCCAGTCGGCACTAGGCAGCCCTGCCTGTGGCCCTGGACAGAGACCAAGCTGGGCTGATATATAGGACAACACCCGCCAGCCTGGACAACATGTGCCAGTAAAGAAAATAAATAAACCGATGCAAACAAAGGCTTGGTCTGTAAGAAGCAGTCCAGCACACCTCTTTAGATCTGGTAAATACCCCATGAAATGCTTTTGTCTGCCTTTCTAAACACTTGCATTACACTCTCATACATTTTGAGCATCATAAGCATATTTGGAGCGTTCCACGGCGGTGGATACGATGTGTACAAATCAAGAAGGGGCCAAGACCCATTTCAACCTCAATCTTCCATCTGTGGAAGTCTCTCACAGTGAGTTGCACTGAACTAACAGAAAAAAAAGCACTAAGGAGACGTAGAGTGTGTCGGCAGCTGAATGGCTGATTTGCCAAAGAGGGGGAACCAACAAAACAGCAACAAACAAAACAAGGTATGAGCCGAGTTTAAAGCACTTGGAGCAATCAGCTGGAAAAACTAAAAAGAACCAAAGGGCGGCCATTGATTCTCCTTGTTTATAATGCAGACTATCAACCACTTCATTCTCTGATCTCTTCACCACCCATGATGCTCCTCTCAGTTAAGCCCCACCAGCACCTACACCAGCACCTACACCTCCACCACCACCACCATCACCACCATCACCATTACCAACGCCATTACCACCACCACCACTAACTCCCTGCCACCACATCAACCACCAGCACCTCCACCATTACCACCACCACCACTAACTCCCCACCACCAACAGCACCGACTCCACCACCACCACCAGCACCTCCACCAACTCCACCACCAACACCATCACCACCATCAACATTACCACCACCATTACCACCACCACCACTAACTCCACCGCCACCACCTCCACCACCACCACCACCAACTTCACAAACTCCACCACCACCAACTACAGCCCCACCACCACCACCTCCACCACCACCACCTCCACCATCACTAACTCAACCTCCACCAGCCCCACCCCTCCTATAGCCTCTCCCCGCCTCTCCCTGTCCTCGTGCCTTCTCCTCCACCCTCTGCTCTTTGTAGTGCCTGGCTTCCCTCAACGTTGTGTGGGCTGCGTCGTCTTACATGCTCTTTTGAATTTTCCGCCACCTTTCCATCCTCAAATAAAACCCTTCTTCTGTTCAACCAGATCGATGTCAAAATCAGCCGCAGCAGAGGAAGAACTACTGAGCAGTGTTGCTAGATTTGGACAGATCTCCCGCCCAATCTGGCAACGCTACCACTGAGGAGAATTCTAAGCGGATCCCAGGACCTGGCATGATAAAAAGGAGGGTTATGTTGCATTCCATCTTTTGTTGTCTCTCTCTCTCTCTCTCTGGCCCCCGAGGGCCCTGCCCTCTTTGGCCGTCACCACACAGGGAAGGGCCTGTGCCAGGCAACCGCAGCGGCTCACACTAACCCTTTGGGGAGAGGGGGAGGTGGGCGGGGTCTCATGAGCCTGGCGGAGGGAGGGGGGGTTGTCAAGCGGGCAGGTACACCTGGAAAGGTGCTGCGAGGGCCTGGGTGGGTTGGAGGGTGGTCTCAGAGCTATTCCTGGGCTTGAGAACCAGCAGAGAATGGTAGAGAGTTTGTGTGTGTGTGTGTGTGTGTGTGTGTGTGTGTGTGTGTGTGTGTGTGTGTGTGTGTGTGTGTGTGTGTGTGTGTGTGTGTGTGTGTACGGGTCAGCATAAAGATAAGCTGGGACTTTATGTAGCTGGGAGGGCTGGTTGTGGAGGTGAAGCAGGTGTGTTGTAATGGTGTTTGGTGTGTGTGTGTGTGTGTGTGTGTGTGTGTGTGGGGGGGGGGGGGGGGGGGGGGAGGGTGGTGATGGATAGAGGGCCCAATATGTGGACCGAATGATGCAAGCAGTTTGAAGCAAAGAGACACACACACACACACACGCACACACACACAGGCGCACACACACGCACACACAGATAAAGAAGCATAGAGTAAATGGCCTGTAGGGGGATAGGGAGCACACAACCTGGCGGTAGAGAGAGTAGGGGGTAGAGCGAGGGAGCGAGAGAGGAGAGGAGAGGCGCATAAACAGGGACATGTGGGTTCTGCTTACTTGCGACAAGGTGGAGCTTCAATTATGATCGGACGGGTCTCCGTGCACGTCTTATGTAAAGGCTTAATTCCTAAAATAACACGGCATATCACAGCCCATCAGAACAGGATTGGCGCTCACTATTCTCCTTGGTGTCTCAATTTAGTCTGGGCTCTCCCACCTGCATGAATGCATGCATATGTGGTGGCCCAGCCGCTGAGCCACGTGGTGGCCACAAAGGCAGGCAAAGACAGCCAAGGGGTGTGGTTCTGGATGGGAGGTACTACTCAGCTTACCCTGCACAGGTGCGCTGAGTTAGCCCTGCAATCAGAGGGCCTTTTTAACTCCACCAGAACAGGCTGAAGACAGACTGGCTGGAGGAGCGTGTGGAGACCAGAGACACGTTAGGCCAGTCTCGTGGCAAGAGGCCTGTGGCCAACCCTCTTGATCACTCCAAACCTCCCACAGTGCCTGGTCCAGTCCTATAGTCCTTGTTGGGAAGCCCGATGGTAGCATTAGGTTCTGCAATGACTATAGAAAACTGAACGAGATCTCTCTATTCGACACTTATCCTATGCCCCGTGTGGATGAGCTGGTCGAAAGGTTAGGACCTGCCCGGTTCATCTCTACATTAGACTTAAACAAGGGGTATTGGCAGGTGCCACTAACGCCACAAGCAAAACCGAAGACGGCGTTCTCAACACCAGACGGGGCCTTCCAGTACCGGGTCCTCCCATTTGGACTTCATGGGGCCCCGGCAACCTTCTAGAGGCTCATGGACAGGGTGCTACGACCACATCGGGACTATGCAGCAGCTTATATCGATGACATCATTATCCATAGCACGTCATGGGATATCCACCTCTGGCACCTAGAAGCTGTCATCCAGGCCTTGCGGGAAGCAGGGCTGACGGCCAACCCTACAAAGTGTTCCCTGGCCCTGGAGGAGGCGAACTACCTTGGGTACACTGTGGGACGAGGAAATGTGAAACCCCAAGAGAAGAAAGTCGATGCCATAGCAACCTGGCCCCAACCCCAGACGAAACGTCAGGTGAGGACCTTCCTGGGGTTAATGGGATATTATCGACAGTTCATTCCAAACTTTGCCTCCATAGCTGCCCCCCTGCATGAGCTGACAAGCAAAAGTGCACCAAACAAGGTGAAGTGGACGGACCAGACCGAGCAGGCCTTCAATCGTCTGAAGATGGCCCTGTGCAGCGAGACGGTGTTGCACACACCTGACTTCAGCAGGAGGTTTGTGCTACAGACAGACTCATCAGAGGTAGGACTTGGGACGGTCCTGTCCCAAATACACGACGGCATGGAATACCCGGTAACCTTTGTCAGCCGCAAACTACTGCCACACGAGAGAAACTATGCAACCATAGAAAAGGAATGCCTGGCAGTTAAATGGGCCATGGAAAAATTACGTTATTACTTGCTAGGCCGCGAGTTTGCAATAGTAACTGACCACGCTCCATTGAAGTGGATGGCCCATAACAAAGACAAGAATGCCAGAATAACCCGTTGGTTTTTACACCTGCAGGACTTCAAGTTTACAGTGGAACACAGGGCAGGGAAGCTTCATGGGAACGCTGATGCCATGTCGAGAAGGGATGATTGCTGTTGGTCTGTCGCTCCCCACCGAGGTTCAGAGCCGAGGGTGGGGGTATGTGGTGGCCCAGCCGCTGAGCAGTGCCCCACATGGCCACGTGGTGGCCACAAAGGCAGGCAAAGGCAGCCAAGGGGTGTGGTTCTGGATGGGAGGTACTACTCAGCTTACCCTGCACAGGTGCGCTGAGTTAGCCCTGCAATCGGAGGGCCTTTTTAACTCCACCAGAACAGGCTGAAGACAGACTGGCTGGAGGAGCGTGTGGAGACCAGAGACACGTTAGGCCAGTCTCGTGGTAAGAGGCCTGTGGCCAACCCTCTTGATCACTCCAAACCTAATCAATGAAGTTACGTTCAAGTGGACCGAAGAGCTGTTTTGTCGGTGTGTGTGAACTGTGTCGTGCTGAAACCCGACAGAAGGCCTGCAGCTGAAGAGGAACCCCAACGACTCCTAGAGGAAACCCAAGCCGAGCTAGGGCGAAGAGGTCAGTGGCAGGGACCACAGACCCCACCAAACTTGGACTATCTTTCTCTCTCTCTCTGGCCCCACCCCAGGAAGAGCCAGAAAGGGCACCCTGACGACAGCCGCCAACCCGGTGAAGATTTGAGTTGCCTTTTGCCCCCTCCCTTTTCCCCCTGCACCTTTTTATAAATAAATGACATAAGTTGATTTTACCACAACCCCCGCTTCTGCCTGTTCTATTCTGATTGGTGATCCCACTGTTGTACCTCAGAGACCAGGCGCCCACAATGCATACATGGAAACAGACAGCCAGACACACACTCACACACACGCATAACCGAACACACGCACGCACGCACACAAACACACACACACACACAAACACACAGCACACACACAATCTGTCACTCACTCACTATGACTGAGTGAATGTAGCTATTTGATTTTTAGTATGCTAGTTAATGCAGAATTCTATTTGAGGCACCCAGGGAAGACATTTATTCTAACGGTTTGATGGATTTGACCAACTCTGCCCAGCTAGAAAGATCAGAAAAAGGGGCGTGACCTCCGACCTTGGAGAAAATAAGCAGAACACTTTTTTGGTTTCAAGTTCCCCATTTCAGGTGAGATGGAGGAGGTTGAGAGAGTTGAGATGGAGGTCAACTGCTGTAAAGACAGATGGTATGTGGACAGGTTTTAATATATGGGGTCAAAAGGGGCATAGGCCGCTTCCCTTACGAAATATAAAGACGTTCCTAACAATCTCGCCCATAACTTTGTTTTTATTAGATTAACATCTGATTCTCAGATGTGTGGGTTGGATCAGTGGGCCGTCTGGGCAGTACTTTAGCTCTATATCTCAGATGTAGGCCACTGGATGAAAGGTCACAAGATGTTTAGAGGCTTTCTGAATTACTTCATGTAGAGCTAGAGCCCCCAAATTACATACTTGTTCTCGAGGCCCTCTTTCATATAAAAGAGATCCCAGGTCTCTTGTTCACTCCCAAGTCTCCTCGAACCCTCGGGCACCTTCGGATGACATCACTAGTGACAAACTAATGACAAACCTTAATGAAAAAATGAATGCTCCTGTGTTTGAATCCCTTCCTGTAAGTTTATGACCCATGTTGATCATTCTAGTATTCTTTTGAAATCTTTTTCATCTTCCTTTTAGTTCATTGATGCATAATCACTTACTTTGTCATGTTTATCTTGTACAACAAAATGTATATCAAATTGACCTTCGGAATGGATTTTTCGGTGGAAGCAAAGCAGACATAAACTTCCGTTGTGCCTAACAAAAACCCATCATAGTCTGTCCCAAAGAAGAGGAATGAATGTCATCTCAGGGTCACTCATACTTTTTATTGAAAGAACATCATCAGATACATAAAATAACAGCTCAGATGACTGTTACATAACGCAAAGACAATGATTCCAACCACATGTAAACTGCATGTTTTCAGGGATAGCATTTTTACATTTACATTTTGCTTCATTTTGAAAAGTAAAACATTGACTGAAAAATAAGCTAACATAAGATACACTAACAACAAAATCTAAATTGGCGTACTCGCATAGCCTGTTGAACTTCTGCTGAGAACTGCGATTTGGGCCGGGTACAACGTAGACACTGACTTGTGTGGGTTGTTCTTTTAATGACACCAGTGCCCTATACCACGAAGCTCGCTGAACATACCCAGGCTTTCTTGGGAAAACCTGGCTCGACAGACCCGCAACTCGCAATCAGAGTTAAATGGTACCACGAAGCTCACTTTAGATTCAATTAGTAGAACCAGGTTTTCCGCTTTAGGTTCAGTGCGCGTTCACGTGAAAGGGGCGTTTTTTGCGTCATTTTTCTCACCTTTACGATAGATCAAGCAGTCTATATGAGTTTAAGTGAAAAGATTCTGCATATTGTCTGTAAAATAACTATGCCAAATGCAGAATTGTTCGCCATTAATCCAAATAGAATGATGATGATTTACAAATGCATAAGCAATGTCCATCCTGCCTTATTCTATCATTTAGGGAATTCACTTTAAATACACCCTATTTAAGAAATGTATAGCATTTTTTCGACCGCTGAGAGGTAGCGGCTGTAGCGTAGTGGATTAGTATAAGACCCGAACGCCAGCGACCGGGGTTCAAATTCGCCGGTCTATCCTCATCCTCATCGTCATCCGCTTATCCGGGGTCGGGTCGCGGGGGGAGCAGCTCAAGCAGGGGGCCCCAGACTTCCCTTTCCCGGGCCACATTGACCAGCTCTGACGGGGGGATCCCGAGGCGTTCCCAGGCCAGTGTTGAGATATAATCTCTCCACCTAGTCCTGGGTCTTCCCCAAGGTCTCCTCCCCACTGGACGTGCCTGAAACACCTCCCAAGGAAGGCGCCCAGTGGGCATCCTTACCAGATGCCCGAACCACCTCAGCTGACTCCTTTCTAAGTAAAGGAGCAGCGGCTCTAATCCGAGTTCCTCACGGATGGCTGAGCTTCTCACCCTGTCCCTAAGGGAGACACCAGCCACCCTTCTGAGAAAACTCATCTCGGCCGCTTGTACCCGCGATCTCGTCCTTTCGGTCATCACCCAGCCCTCATGACCATAGGTGAGGATAGGAACGAAGATCGACCGGTAGATCGAGAGCTTTGCCTTGCGGCTCAGCTCTCTTTTCGAGATCCTCAGACCACCGAACTGCAACCCCTCCCCACCACGACTACGCCTCGATATCCTGTCCATGTATATCACAAACAGGATTGGTGACAAGGCGCAGCCCTGGCGGAGACCAGCACCCACTGAGAACGAAACTGACTGGCTGCCGAGAAGACGAACACAGCTCTCGCTTTGGGAGTACAAAGATTGGATGGCCCTGAGGATAGACCCCCTTACCCCATACTCCCGCAGCACCTCCCACAGTTTCTCCCGGGGGACCCGGTCATACGCCTTCTCCAGATCCACAAAACACATGTAGACCGGATGGGCATACTCCCAGGCCCCCTCCAGGATCCTTGCGAGAGTGAAGAGCTGGTCCGTAGTTCCACGTCCGGGGCGAAAACCGCATTGTTCCTCTTCAATCTGAGGTTCGACGATCGGCCGAACCCTCCATTCCAGCACCTTGGAGTAGACATTACCAGGGAGGCTGAGAAGTGTGATACCCCGGTAATTGGCACACTCTCTCTGGTCCCCCTTTTTGAACAGGGGAACCACCACCCCGGTTTGCCACTCCTTTGGCACTGTACCCGACTCCCACGCGATGTTGAATAGGCGTGTCAACCATGACAGCCCCTCAACACCCAGAGCCTTTAGCATTTCTGGCTGGATCTCATCAATCCCTGGGGCTTTGCCACTGCGGAGATGTTTGACTACCTCAGTGACCTCCACCAGGGAAATTGACGACGAAACACCATCAACCTCGAGCTCTGCCTCCAACATAGAGGGCGTGTTATTCGGATTCAGGAGTTCCTCAAAGTGTTCCTTCCAACGTCCGACGACCTCCTCAGTTGAGGTCAACAGAGTCCCATCCTTACTGTACACAGCTTGGATGGTTCCCCGTTTCCCCCTCCTGAGGTGCCGGATAGTCTTCCAGAAACACTTTGGTGCCGACCGAAAGTCCTTCTCCATGGCCTCTCCGAACTTCTCCCACACCCGCTGCTTAGCCTCCGACACGGCAGCCGCTGCAGCCCTTCGAGCCTGTCGGTACCCTGCAACCGAGTCAGGAGTCCTCCAGGATATCATATCCCGGAAGGCCTCCTTCTTCAGTCGGACGGCTTCCCTGACCACCGTAGTCCACCACGGTGTCCGAGGGTTACCGCCCCTTGAGGAGCCTAAGACCCTGAGGCCACAGCTAGCCACCGCAGCTTCAGCAATGGAGGCTTTGAACACTGCCCACTCCGGCTCAATGCCCCCAACCTCCACAGGAATGCCAGAAAAGCTCCGCCAGAGGTGTGAGTTGAAGATACCTAGGACGGGGGCCTCCTCCAGACGTTCCCAGTTCACCCGCACTACTCGTTTGGGCTTACCAGGTCTATCCGGAAATTTCCCCCATTCCCTGATCCAACTCACAACCAGATGGTGGTCGGTTGACAGTTCCGCCCCTCTCTTTACCCGAGTGTCCAAAACATGCGGCCTCAGATCAGATGACACGATCACGAAATCGATCATCGATCTTCGGCCTAGGGTACTCTGGTACCAGGTACACTTATGAGCACCCTTATGTTCGAACATGGTGTTTGTTATGGATAATCCATGACTAGCACAGAAGTCCAATAACAAACGACTGCTCGGGTTTAGATCAGGGAGGCCGTTCCTCCCCACCACGCCTCTCCAGGTGTCTCCATCGTTGCCCACGTGGGCGTTGAAGTCTCCCAGCAGAACTACGGAGTCCCCTACTGGAGCCCCATACAGGACTCCATTCAGGGTCTCCAAGAAGGCCGAGTACTCTGAGCTGCTGTTTGGTGCATACGCACAAACAACAGTCAGAGTTTTCCCCCCTACAACCCTTAGGCGCAGGGAGGCGACCCTCTCGTCTACCGGGGTAAACTCCAACACCGCGGCGCTCAGCCGGGGATTTATGAGTATCCCCACACCCGCCCGGCGCCTCACGCCCTTGGCAACTCCGGAGAAGAATAGAGTCCAACCCTTATCCAGGAGTACGGTACCAGAGCTGAGACTGTGCGTGGAGGTAAGCCCCACCAGATCTAACTGATAGCGCTCCACCTCCCTCACAAGCTCCGGTTCCTTTCCCCACAGCGAGGTGACGTTCCACGTCCCCAGAGCCAGCTTCTGCCGCCCGGGTCTGGTCCGTCGAGACCCCTGACCTTCGCTGCCACCCATGTGGCTGCGCACCCGACCCCAACGGGTCTTCCCACAGGTGGTGGGCCCATGGGATGAAGAGAGGGGGGGTGCCACGTAGTTTGTTCGGGCTGTGCCCGACCGGGCTCCGTGGCAAACCCGGCCACCAGGCGCTCGCCATCGAGCCCTCCGTCTGGGCCTGGCTCCAGACGGGGGCCCCGGGCTTCCTCCGGGCCGGGTCACATCTCCTCTTTTTTCGTTATTCATTGGAGTTTTTTGAACCGCCGGTCTATCATCATGCATTTTACCCCCATGTGGTGCCAGCACGGCCTTGAAAATATGGGTTCAAGTTCGAAATAAGCACAAAAATATAACTCCATAAGCTTTAATGAATAAGTATTCCATATGCATGAGAATTAGGACTTTTTATGCTTCACATAAATTTGCATCACTTGGGAGTCGAACCCCCCGCGCAGAAATTCAAGACTGACGCGCTACCTCCACTCTAGCACACTGTCACGGAGATACAATGCGCAACAGTAATCATTGTCTACATAAGGTCCAAAAGGACGATCAAATAACGAACACCCTCTGATGAGAATCTGTATCTCTCATGAAGAACTCCAATTTCGTTGTTTGCACAATGACAATAAAGTCTGAAATCTGAATATCGTCAGACAATGCCAAGGGATCGGTTCTGTCCCGTAAAACCCTCTGTCTCCGGAGAGATGCCTGTACGAGAAGTGCGCCGGGGTCCACGGGAACACCCACAAATGGTGACGCCATTGTCAGAGGAGGGGCTAGGAAGCTGCGCACGCCGATTTAAGTAGCCGATCTCCGGCTAGACTAACGCCCCGTGCCCACTACCTCCGTCAGTTGTCCGTTGCCCATTGACTTTGAATGGGGACGGTCGCGCAATGCATTGTGGATCCGTCCGTTGACTTGGAGCGTTCGCCACCGTCAAAAAGTTGAAAATTTTTCAACTTTTTCGGCCGCGACGGATCCGTCATCCAATCAGATCGCGTATGCAAATTTAAGCACTGTGACGCGACTCAGGCTCTGACGATACTGGAAAGCGGGAAAGCGGGTCATCTTGCCTCGCAACAAGCAGGAAGAAGCGGGAAGAACCCGGCGAAGCGATTTGATTGGCTGACGGTTGCCTCTGCAAAGACTACTCCCCCATCCGTCAGCCACGCCTTCCCACGTCCGTTGACTGACGGTGCAGTGGGCACGAGGCGTAAGCCGAAAAACTGCTCCCGACCAGGTTTGGTTGCGAGCATAAGTCACCATGGTGATACAGCGACGCTAAAAGAGATCGACTTTCGTGGTACAACTAACCCAGGCTTGGAGCTCAACATACCTCGCTAACCCTCTAAGCGAGCTTCGTGGTACAGGGCCCAGGAGTGTCTTACCATCTCTGTGTCCTTGTAGTCCCTGCTTGAGCGGTCATACAAACGCGCATAACTCTCACTATCTCAGCAAGTCTCGCCTCCAACAGGTTCATCCTGAATTGAGAAGAGAGTGGGTCGCGATCGTCCATATTTTACAGATGTCTTATGCTAACAGATTGAAGATACTGATGTTATAATTCAGCAGGGCTTGTTGACCAACAGCAGGCAGTGGTGTTTTCACTGGTTACCCTTCCCGTTGACTCCCATTAGAACCCAGCACAGAGACACCTACAGGCTGTTTTAGGAACTGCATGCTAGCCTCTCCTTCACTAAAATGACTTACTGTACGTCCACACCAGAAGCGAATTGAGCTACCAAATCACCGGAAGTCATTCACTTTCTATGGGCAAGAACGACCATAGCGACCGAAGCGACCAACGCTACCAGCGGCCAAAGTTGCGTGGATCCCAGGGAACACCGGCAGGCACTTTTGAATTGTACGTCATGAGCGACTTGAGCGACCAAAGCGAACAGAAATATTTGCAGCGAACTTTATGAGCGACCAAAGCGTCTTTGACGCTTTGGTCACTTCTGGTGTGGACGTACAGTTAAAGTGGCAGTTCTGGCTGTTGCTTGAAGTAAAACTTGTTTGAATTGGTATCAAAGAACTGGTTTGTGTTGCTGAATCGCCCCTGAGGATCCACTCATGAACACCTAATTTGCAAAATATGTCTTTCAGTAAAAGCAAATCTTTATTGTATAACATTGTACCATTTTCATAGCACCATTATTGTGTGTGGTTATGTGTGTTTGTGTGCATGAAGGCCAAAATGGTAAAAACTATGCCTGGATGTGTGCTGATTAAAATCAACGTAAAATGCCCCATTTTAGTTGTTCAAAGTGCGGTCTCTTACGCCGCTTTTCCTTCCTCTCTCTACTACGGCATTAAAGAAGGCGTATTGAATGGCTTTTTAAAGTGCGATTCAACACAGAATCTCATGTTCAACAGCAAACAGTCAAATTAGCTCCTCCTCAAATGAGCTCCTCCTCTTGATTCTAGCAGCTAGGCCTACTAACTATGAAACTTCTCTGATCGCACTGTTAAAGTCATTAAATAGCTTGTTGAAAAGCCGTGCATAACGCTGTCTTTTAGGCCCATTTAAGAATAAGGGCATTTTGAACCCCTAAACATGAGCATTATACTCTGTAATCAAATACAACAACGTAAAAGGCGCTATGATAGCTTAAATTACATATTTGACTTCGACGATATCAATACAATAGGTTTTACCCTGTTGGCTTTCCATGCGTGGGTGCGTGCGGGCGTGTGTGCGTGTAACAGAGTTAAAAATGTAGTGTTTTATTAGATATGATTTTCGCCAAAATAAAGCTGCCTTGTTTAATAAGTGTGAATGGGAGCCACCCTTGGCCATATGGTGTACTGCAGATCTGCTGCGTTTAGTCCTGTGCTGCTTTCCTACTCGATCAGAGAAGCCTTTGCTTTTGATCTGGTAGGTTCACTATACAAAGCACTGTACCCATTCGATTAAGTTGTCTTAGTCGATCGTCGGGAGAATTAACGATCAATTAGTCGATTAATCGTTACGATTTTACATTCAAATTAAAAAATAAAATTATATTCAAAATTAAATGAAAATACAAATGCAGCGTGTTTTCCTCATTGGGATCTTTATTTTTAGATGAACAACTCAGTTAAACCAGATCCGTTCAATAGTTATGCGCTACTCTGCTCTAAGCAACGGAGCATGCAGCTCGAATCCGGTGCTCATAAACATAACTAAAAATAAACACAACCCTAGTTCCTTCCCAAAATAATAACAATAATAATATCAAAAAAACAATCATGTTATAACTTAACCAACCAGTCTACGGAGCCAGGCTGAGCCAAAGTCTGCGCTTTTTCCACATAGCCTGCATTAATAGTAATTTTGTAGTTTTTATAGCTTTTTATAGCTGCTAGGCGTATAGAGTTCACCATTCAAAGCGGGATGTTTATTGCGGGGGAGGAGCCGCAAATTTAAATATTGCCCCCGTGTGGTAAAATGTTGAATTGCACACCGTATTAGTTTAATCGATGAAAAATTTACGTAATCGACGAAATTCTTAACGATCAATTAGTCGATCGTCGATTAATCATGCCCATCCCTAGTACCCAGTATATCAGTTTTCTTAAAGTAAATTCATGTTTAAGTTGACAACTTCGATGTATCGATGTATGTATGTATTATATTATTTTCCATGCACTGTTACGATCGTACTGCAGTTTGCATGTTTTACGTATAGTTTATTCATACTTTTCTTATGACCTTGGGTTTCTACATGCTAAGGCTAACGTGGCTAGGGATGGGAATCGAGAACCGGTTCTTGTTCAGAACCGGTTCCGAGTCAACCGATTCCTTGGAATCGTTAGCAAGCCTGCTTAACGATTCCGCTTATCGGTTCCGGTCGCGGCAAATGCGTCGTGACGTCACACACACGCTGCTTTGATTTGGTTCAGAATGCAGCAAACATGTCGCCGCCGAGGAAGAATCGCATTGTGCGTTCAAACCAAACGCGACGGGGCGACAAGATCCCATACAAAGTGAACGTAGAGACGCGTATAAGGGCGAGTTTGTCGCGGGAGAAAACCGGCGACAAGTTTTTGTCGTGATGACAGCCAATCAGCGTTCAACAGCGTGATAACTGAGTGACATGTGTAACGTAACAGCCAATCAGCGTTCAGCCGTCAAACTCAGTGCAGTGCAGTCCGGGTGAACCGCTGAATGGAGGAGAAAGTGATTGTTGCAGTTTGCGACTCCCGGATCTCTATATATAATAGTATATAATATATAATATACTATATTATAATTGTATATATAATATCACGGCCAACAGCTCTGTCGCCTCCGGATGGCCGTAGCGTGGGGAGCTCTCATAGGGATTGGGCTTCTCGGGGTTTGTTTACCGGCATTGCTATGGTTTCCGGTCTTGTGTGTTCCAACGGTTTATTAGGTAGGCCCATCTAATAAATCTCTGTCTAATCAATGCTTCATTTTGTTTATGTCAGTTTAATTTTGTTACAAGTTGAATGTAAACGAGCACTGTTAGAATTCCAAAAGGCACAAGCTCTTACTTGGCTGTTTTCAGTCTGTGTTTTTAGTTGTATGGCACATAATGATGGCATTTGGGCTTAAAAAGCGATATATTTTTTCGTCTAGACCAATTGATTTGAAAGTGTACAATTTCCTAATACTAGAAGCACTTCTGATCAGATATTAAAGAGATGTAATGCAAACAAACACATTTATACTTATTTTCTCACCCAATGAGAATCGATAAGAGAATCGATAAGGAATCGGATCGATAAGCAGAATCGGAATCGGAATCGGAATCGTGAAATTCTTATCAATTCCCATCCCTAAACGTGGCTAGCCGTAAACTCCGCTAGCCACGTCCATGCTTTTAAAGTACTGTTTGATCTATCATGCATGGATTGAACTGTTTAGTTAAACATGCATTGAAAGTAATATGACTCTCCTTCTACCATGTGTGTATGTTGAACCAAATTATAACTTCGGTATATGTTTGAGACGACAGCGAATGTTAAGCGAGTACTCCCTAACGTTAATTACCTATTTTTCCATGTCCAGACATTCTGTCTGGCGTGCCTCGCTGGCTAGCAGGCGCTGGTGTATAATGGGATATTGACGTGGTATACGTTACCTATATGTAACGCAATGCATTCTTTATATTTTGCTTGTGCAGATGCGTAGGGCTGGTTGTGGAGGTGAAGCAGGTGTGTTGTAATGGTGTTTCGTGTACAGCAAATCCTGATGGTAATGTTTTGATTTATTTTCTAAAGTTATGTGGCCCCACAATGGAAATAGGTTTGGTAACTGCACTTAGACTACAGTTATGCCCATTCATGGGAAGTTAAATGTTTTGTATGCATTTTCTATTACTGAAGTAATCATCAGAGAAACCTTTGCTTTTGATCTGATGCTGTATGTGTACACCAAATCCTGATGGCAATGTTTTGATTTATTTTCTAAAGGAAAATATATGAAAGAAAATTCAACAGTTTCGCCTCCGTCTCCCTGATGCTTGACCATCGTTACATGCGCTTGAGCGAATGTGAGTGAGAGCGAGAAATTCAAACACAAGGTAGGAAGGGAGAAAGTTACTAAACTTCTGTCGGGGAGGTTTTGGGGATGTGGGTGTTTTGTAGATCAAAGAGAAGTTGGGTTCTGTATTTTTTTATGTATGTGTGTGTGTGTGTGTGTGTGTGTGTGTGTGTGTGTGTGTGTGTGTGTGTGTGTGTGTGTGTGTGTGTGTGTGTGTGTGTGTGTGTGTGTGTGTGTGTGTGTGTGTGTGTGTTTGTGTCTGTGTCCGTGCCATGAGAAGGGCAGGCGGAAGGGCCGGGGGAGTAGGTGGTGTGTGTGTTAGCTGTCATAATGGAGGTTCCATACAGAAGGTTCACCATGGGGTGAGATGCTTCTCAGGAAACCATTGTTGAACCCTCGGAAAAATATCTGAAACTCACAAACACACAGACACAGACACACACACACACACACACACACACACACACACACACACACACACACACACACACACACACACACACACACACACACACACACACACACACACACACACACACACACTCACTGACACCGATTCTGGAGTCAAACACAGTTCCACCTGCATTATTACAATTCACATTTCCTAGACAATTCCCAGAAGAACTGTTTGCATGTGTGTGTGTGTTTGTGTGTGTGTGTGTGTGTTTGTGTGTGTGTGTGTGTGTGGTTGCGCGTGCTCCATAGACATACCTTATTAAACAGTGTATGGAGGTTTAATAAAGCAATCCTCTCTGCTCCCCCCAAAGAAGCCCTAATGAATAAATATAGCTGTGTGTTCCACAAAGGGACATTACAGTAACATAATGGATCATTATCTCCAACATTGTCGCCTTCCCCAAAGGTACCCGTACGGGTGGCTGAGGGTCCTCGGAGGGAGCACATCAAAACATCTCGTCGTCTTTGATTTTGACGCTCTGCTTTCGTATCTCTTCTTCTGCCCCTCAAAATATTGTATTAGTTTGTTTCCTAAATCACATCCTTTTTACTTTTCTGAGTGAAAAGCGTGAATCCTGACTCTGACTTGTGAGTGAGGGGACCCAGCTGTCTGGCGTCTGACTGACTGCTGGGACTTTTCTAGTTGTGTTGAATGAGATGAAACGTTTAGTGATGAAAGTGCTCGCGTCAGAACCCTCCAACAGGAAATGCTGGCACTCTGTGAAGTCAGGTTAAGAAGTGTTGTGAGGCAGTGCATCAGGAAGGGGCAGGGCTGAGCCCTGGCTGCCATCATAAAGAGGCACGCACACACACACACACTCACACACACACACACACACACACACGCACATACACACACACACACACACATCCACACCCACACACACATCAACACCCCACACATCCACACACGCACGCACAATCACACACAGACTCCCGCAAGCATGCCCACCCGAACACACACACCACACACGCGCACGCTCACACCTGCACAACCAAACACAAATCCACAACAACACACACACACACACACACACACACACACACACACACACACACACACACACACACACATACGCACACACACACACACACACACACACACACACACACACACACACACACACACACACACACACACACACACACACACACACACACACACACACACACACACACACACACAAATAGGCACACATAAGGTTCTTTTCAGCTCACAAAAATCTTGCTTGCAGACAGTCATGCACTTTCACAAATGTTTTTGTCTAGACATGCTATTTCGTAACAACATTGAAAGACCTCTGAATGTCATTTCAGTGACACAAAAAACAATTTTGTACTAATTTGTACTAGTGTGAAATAATTAAGTTTTTTATTGGGTAGTTTAAGATATTGCTATGACTGACTACGTGATGTCTTGCAAAAATTATATTTATATAAAAGTAGAGAGAGGGTGATGGAGAATGTTTCTTTGGTGAATATTGATTCGATATATATGAATAATATTCATGGTGAAGCATTTTAGAAAACATGTTCTCCACACTTTCCTTCCATATTTGTAGACCATAAACCTGAACCCAAACATGAAGTGCTTCAATCACCAGTCACTTTAGCAGACAGCTCTATCTATCTATACCCTCTGTCCCAGCACTGCGTCGTGCCATCGGATGTGCGTCATTGTCAAGAGAGAGGGCGGGACACCTGAGCATCCTTGAAGGCATCGCCATCTGTTTCAGCTTCATGGGTTTAGCAACAAGGGGCGAGAGAGACGGAGAGCGCCTGATAGAGGGCTATGCCTTTCAATTAGCTGTTACATGTTCAATGATATTGGGGGAGATGGGGTGATGGGGTGGGGGTGTGTTGGGGTGATGGGGTGGGGGTGTGTTGGGGTGAGGGAGGGGTGTGGGCCTCTCCCCTGTACACTAGCTTGGCGCTGTGACGCTGGTGGTCAGGGCGTTAAGGTGGAGCTCTGCGAGTAGCACACCACAATCAGTCTACGGACAAACACCAACACAATATGTTGGTCGATTATCAGAACAACCAACCCCACTAACACACACACTCCCCCTTCACACAAACACACACAACCAGCCCGTATCACATGCCTGTTCCTTCCACTCCCTTATTTACATTTTTATTGGCCAATTATCTCTCTCTCTCTCTGTGTTTGTGATGGTGGTGGTGGGGGAGGCAGGGGAGCCTGGGGAGGGTAGGTGCTTCATCGGCTCCCTAATTGAAAGACTTTGCCGCGGCTTATTAGGGAGAGGTCCGAAATAAAGTTGTTTTGTAGGAATCTTATAAACATTCTCTCTCTCTCTCTCTCCCTCTAATCTATATATACTTTTGTGTGCACGATTGTGTGTGTGTGTGTGTGTGTGTGTGTGTGTGTGTGTGTGTGTGTGTGTGTGTGTGTGTGTGTGTGTGTGTGTGTGTGTGTGTGTGCGTGTGTGTGTGTGTGTGTGTGTGTGTGTGTGTGTGTGTGTGTGTGTGTGTGTGATTATAATGTCTTGGAACTGAGCTGGAACATTGCCGGTTCCCTGAGCAGAGGGGCTTATCTTCGCTGTGTGCTCACAGTCTGAGGCATTATTTGTATTAATATTATTACTATTATTAGTGTTAGTATTATTGTAATCAAATATGAGACAGGGAGTAAGGTTTGGGGGTTGGTGTGGGAGTCCATAGCGGTGGTATTGTTTTCCATGTTGCTCTCAATCATTCATTGGCTCTGACCTACTAGGATGTTGCAACAACGCCAATGTTCACAAGTGCATACAGGAGGACATACATACGCATATATATTTTTATTTTTATTTTATCCAAAGCAACTTACAACCATTCACTCATACATTCACACATCGACGGCATGTCAAGTCAACCACGCAGGGTGACAGCCAACTCATCAGGAGCAGTCAGGGTGAGGTGTCTTGCTCAGGAAGACCTCAACACCGCTCTACCTCCTGAGCTACTGTTGCCCCAACAGATACAAACAGAAAAACCTTAATACGATGTCTTTGTTTTGAAGATGACACATGGCTGACATGTTATCTGCTGCAGGGATGAGTTG